>NW_007075311.1:31206-31803 GCF_000164805.1 Carlito syrichta
AAAAAAAAAAAAAAAAAAAAAAAATGGGGTCTCACAATGTTGCCCAGGCCGGTCTTGGACTCCTGACCTTAAGCGATCCTCCCACCTTATCCTCCCAGGACACTAGGATTATAGGTGTGAGCCACCGTGCCCAGCCAGAACAATCTGTCTGATGCCTCAACCCAGTGTATAGTTATGGCCAAATATACCCACCACACCCCCCACCAAAAAGATTCATGGCTACTTTTTTTTTAAAGATCATTTGTGAGTCCGTCACATTTGTGAGTCACTCAGCTGATTTGACCACCTGCTGGGTCATGATTCCCCCTCACACTGTCCCCCCTCCACCCATTTGAAAACCACAGAAACTTTAGGAGCCTGGGTACCAGCCCCTCCTGTGTGTAGAGGTGTGGGGGTGGGATCAGGTGTAAGTGAAGCCCCTCCCCCATCTCTCCCAGTCAGGCCCTGCATGCAGGAGTATGGGAAGGGGTCTGTGGGAAAGTTCTGGTTCTGGTTATGCTCTTGGCTGTCCCCGGTGTGGGGCCCAGCGGCCCCTCCCTCAAGTCAGGCTTCTCGTGTGGGGCTGCTTGCCTTCCTCTCTCTGCCACTCCCCCCCCC
>NW_007075311.1:32132-32751 GCF_000164805.1 Carlito syrichta
GGCGGGTCTCGAACCCGTGGGCTCAGGCAATCCACTCACCTCAGCCTCCCAAGGCGCGGGATTACAGGCTGAGCCACCGAGCCCGGCAGTGCCCTTCTCTTAAGTGCACAGGGTTTGGAGATCAGATGACCTCACACTCAAATCCAGCTGTCCTGCGACCTGAGACTCTGTGACCCTGAGCTCAATGCTTTGTGAGGGTCCCACAGCGTGTCCAGAGGGGGCTGCCAACCCAAGTGCCTGCCAGGTCCCAGTGAGTGATCAGGTGGCCAGATCTGTTCCGTTCCAAACAACCAGCTTTCACTCAGCTACAGCTGATCACCAAGGGGACAGGAGAGTTTGGTGTCATCAGATATATATATATTTTTTGAGTCGGTGTCTCACTCTGTCTCCCAGGCTGGAGTGCAGTGGCACGGTCACGGCTCACTGTAGCCTCTACCTCCTGGGCTCAGGCAATCCTCCAGCCTCAGCCTGGGACTATAGGCGCACACCTAAAATAATTATTTTATTTTTATTTTTGTAAAGATGGATGTCCCTATGTTGCTCTTGAACTCCTGTGCTCAAGCAACCTCCCGTCTTGGCCTCCAGATTTCATTTTTTTCCTTCTAAGGCAAACTTGACT
>NW_007075311.1:32819-40052 GCF_000164805.1 Carlito syrichta
TTTTTTTTTTTTTTATATTTTGAGTCGTAGCTCACTGCTGCCCAGGCTGGAGTACAGTGGCACGTTCCCAGCCATCCCAGCTTCAACCTGCTGGGCTCCGGCGATCCTTCCGCCTCAGCCTTCCAAGGAGCCGGAACTACAGGCACACGCTACCATAACCAGCTAATTTTTGATGTATTGTAGAGATAAGGTCTCACCAGGTTGCCTGGGCTGGTCTCAAATCCCTGGGTTCAGGCAATCCACTCACCTCGGCCTCCCAGAGTGCTGGGATTACAGGCTGAGCCACCGAGCTCGGCAGTGCCCTTCTCTTAAGTGCAAAGGGCCCAGCTTAGTTTTTTTTTGAAGTAGGTGTCTCACTCTGTTGCCCAGGCTGGAGTGCAGTGACATGCTCACAGCCACTGCAGCCTCAACCTGCTGGGCTCAGGTGATCCTTCTGCCTTAGCCTTCCAAGTAGCCAGAACTACAGGCCTGTGCTACTATGCCCGGCTTATTTTTTTATTTATTGTAGAGATGAAGTCTCACCAAGTTGCCCAGGCTGGTCTCAAACCCCTGAGCTCAGGCAGTCCTCTCGCCTCGGCCTCCCAAAGTGCTGGGATTACAGGCTTGAGCCACCACGCCCGGCCTCAAATCTGAATTTTTAGATGACATCTCCTGAATTTTGAGATGTTGCCGAGCAGTTTAAATTCTGGAAAACACTGCGCAGACGTGAGGGGACCCCAGCCGGCAGCCCCTCCTGGTACAAAGTGCTCGGTCTGTAGTGAAGGGTGGATGGGTTCTTCCTCTTCCCCCTCCTCCTCTTCCATTCTTCTGCCTGCTCGGAGCCACCTCCTAATTCCAGTCACTGCCTGCTTGCATCCTGTGGCCCCCACCCCACCCCCAGACGAATCCTCATGACTGGTGTCTCCCTTTCTCTCTCTCTCCCACCCTCCCTCTCTCTCCTCAGACAGCCCCCGGGCCTCGCCCCGAGACGTGGGTCCTCTGGTGTGGGGGGCCGTAGGGGGGACACTGCTGGTGCTGCTGCTTCTGGCAGGGGGGTCCTTGGCCTTCATCTCGCTGAGGGTGAGGAGGAGGAGGAAGAGTCCGGGAGGAGGAGCCGGAGGCGGCGGCAGCGGCGGCGACGAGGAGGGAGGATCCTACGATCCCAAAACTCAGGTGTTAGGGAATGGGGGGCCCGTCTTCTGGACGCCCGTGGACCCTGGTCCCGTGAGGCCAGACGGGAAGGACGCGGAGGAGGAGGAAGAAGAGGAGAAGGCGGAGGAAGGCCTTATGCTGCCCCCACCCCTGGCACTGGAGGGGGACATGGAGTCCCAGCTGGACGGCTCTCTCATCTCTCGGTGGGCGGTGTACGTGTGACTGGAAGACAGACAGAAGGAGCATTCCAGACTGGTTGGACTTGTTTGTCCGGACGACACTGGAGTCAGACGCTACCTGCCACTTTCCTGGGATCCGGAAGGAGCTGGCAGCACACACAGGACTTCTGTCTCCAGGGCTGCATGGGGAAGAGGAGGCCCCGGGGAGCTCCATGGCGGGGATCCAGAGAGGAGCCCCAGAGACTTGTTTCTGCCTCCGGCCTGCCCTGGCCCCGACCCCGTGACACTCAGGAGTTAATAAATGCCTTGGAGGAAAACCTCGGGGGTGTCTTGCAATACGTCAGACCCCCTCCAGGGTCGTGGGGAGGAGGGGGTGGCACGGGGACTCCTAGGTCCCAGGGGTTGGGGAGAACCGCACGAGGCCCCCAGGCAGTGGGAGCCCGGCAGGGGTCAGACTGGGGACGGCCTCAGGGCTCAGACCACTGTGGGCCTTTTGGGACACGTTGGAAACCCAAGAACCCCGAGGCTGGGGGCACTAGGATTCGGGTCACTGGATTATGGGATTAGAGGCTGGGGCATGTGGACTCCTGGGTCCCAGGACGGAGGCTGCCTTCCTGGATGGAGTGGCCAGCCCCACTGGAGACCAGAGTTTCCTGGACTCCTGGGCCCTATTGGGTGGCAGACGGGGTGGGGCATAGGGGCTCGGGCCAGGGTTCCCTGGGTCCTGAGGGAATGGGAGGGCATAAGGCTGCCATCCCACCCTCTGGGGCAGCTCAGGCCTGACCTCCCCAGGTGGCAGAGGACTTAGGGAGGGGAGGGTTGCTTCCCCCTGCATTCTTTTTCTTTTTTTTTTTTTTTTTTGTCAACACAAGGTCTCGCTAGGTTGCCCAGGCTGGTCTCAAACCCTTGGGCTCAAGCGATCCTCCCGTCTCAGCCTCCCAAAGTGCTGGGATTACAGGCGTGCGCCTTTGTGCTGGCCATGCCCCTCCCCGCATTCTCAGGGGTCCCAAGGGCAGGGGCAAAAGGGGCTGCTGAGGAACCCAGGCGAACCCCCTTTTGGAAGCCCACAATATAGCCTCTTCCTGTCTTCTTGCTCCGCCCTTGCTCCAGGACTCAGCCCAAGGGGGTTTCCAGTGATTCATGGCTCCACATCCCTGACTTTGCCCCAACTAGACATCCAAGGGACGAGGGGGGCTCCTTGAGCGCCCAGACTCAGTGAGGGGCTGCAGAAGGGGCGGCCTTTAACCCGGCCTCTGCTCTCCTGTGGGTCTGTAATGTGGGTTCGGTGTTCCCATCTACCACCCAAACCTGTCAATCCACGGAGGACCTGCCAAGGGGCACCCTCAGTGTGGGCTGAGCAGCCAGGAGGGACTTGATGAATTCGTCTCTTCAACCAGCATCGACGTCCATGTCCCCCGTGCCCAGCCCCAGCCCCGCCCGGGCACGCAGGCCATGGTAGCGACACCAGGAACCGCAATATTTTCAGGATGAAAGCGTGTGTGTGGACCAAAGGCCAACCACTCCGGAGTCCCCCACTCTCTGAAGCCCAGCCGAGAATGCCAGACGGGAGCTGTGGAACCGGATAGTCCGGAGGCAGATGCTGTCCTCTGGGATGCTTCCTCTCCTCGCCTGGATAGCGGGGTTCATGCATGGGCGGGGGCACCGTGGGCTTTTCCATACTTGTTCCTTCCTCCAGGTGCTTGTCTGTTACTCCCCACCCCCAGGCCACCTCTCGCCGGGCAGGGGTGGGGATTTTGTCCGCCTGGCGCACGAGAGGTCCTTACACATCCAGCGCACACCTGTGTGCCAGACCTCAGGGCTCACTGTCTCGTGTGGAAATTAACAGTCCCATGAGGAAAGGGAGACATAAGAAATGAAATTAAGCATTATGAAGGTGAGGCCCGGAGGGCCATGAGCTTGGTGACTCCCTTTCTCATGAGGTCAGAGGAGACTTCCTTCTCTGTAATGAGTGAGAGATTCTGCCCTGCTCCCAGAATCCCGCTCCCAGAGTCCCACCCCGCAATGATCTGCTTTTCAGCCACCCCCCTCCTCTCTCTTCTTTCCTCTCCCTGTACTCCCTGCCTTATTCAGCCCCGGCCACAGTCTCCCTGCCAGTTCTTAAAAATACCAGGAGGTGTCCTCAGGGCCTCTGCGCTGGCTGTTCCTGTCTGCCATACTCTCGGATACTGTCATGGTGGCATCTCTTTCAGGTCTTTGCTCAGATGTCACCACCCAGTAAGGCCCTCTCTGATTATCCTTGGGGCCTCCCCGGTGCACATGTGTCCTCTGCCACTTCGTCCCACCTGGCATGTAGATGGGGTGTTGGTTTGTTTGCTGTTGGCCTCCAGGCCAACCAGAATGGAAGTTCCGTGAAGGTAGAGAGGGTGTTTTGTTTTTTTTTTGGTCCCAACTCGTGTCTGCTGTGGCCAGCACACGACAGATGCTTCTCACTCGTGCTCAGTGGGGATTAGTTGAATGAGAATGGCCTCTGCCCATGAGGGAGGAAGTAGACAGGTGGGTGACAACTCGGCCGGGGAAGGGTAGCTTGGAATAAGGGGCTGTGGCTCCCCCCCCGAGCCCCTCACGGTGTCCCTCTCCTTGCAGAGACCCCCAACACAGCAGGCGCAGGGGCCACGGGTGGCATCATCGGGGGCATCATTGCTGCCATCATTGCTACTGCTGTGGCTGCCACGGCCATCCTCATCTGCCGGCAACAGCGGAAGGAACAGGGGCTGCAGGGCGCAGAGCAGGATGACAAGTGAGTGGCAGCCGGAGAAGGGAACAGGGGCAGGGCTGCCCAGCTGGGGCGCACGGGGTGGTGGAGGAGGGGGGAACATCCGTCCACAATAGCTGTGCAAAACAGAGAGACCCAAGATAACCGGGGCCGAAACGGGGTGGGGAGGAGAGATTTCTCTCTTCCAGACTTTGCGGCAGACACAACAGCTCTGCTCTGAAGTCTCATCACAGCCCAGGCTCCTGCTACCATGTTTCTCCTCCTTCCCTAGACGTGGTCTTCATCACATTCCAAGATGGCTCTCCACTCTTCCATCAGGGTCTATGTACCTGATAACCATACATGGCTACCTTGACACCCCCATTCCTGCTGGTGGGAAGGGGCCACAGAAAGAGAGAGCAGCGGTCCCCGCTTTTTTTTTTTTTTTTTGAGTTGGAGTCTCACTCTTGTTGTCCAGGCTGGAGTGCAGTGGCATGCTCATGGCCACTGCTGCCTCGACCTGCTGGGCAGGAACTACAGATGCACGCCACCACGTCTGGCTAGTTTTTGTGACTTTTATTGTAGAGACAAGGACTCGCCAAGTTGCCCAGGCTGGTCTCGAACCCACCGGCTCAGGCAATCCTCTCACCCGGCCATGAATATTTCACAACTTATTCATTCTCATTCTGATGACTGTTTCCAGTTTTGGCTACGATGAATAATGCTGCTAAGGAGATTCATATGCAAATCTTGTGGGGAATATTCCCCTGACTTTTTTTTTTTTTTTTTTGAGTCGGAGTCTCACTCTGTCTCCCAGCTCCCAGGCTGGAGTGCATGACACCCTCACAGCACTGCAGCCTTGACCTGCTAGGCTCAGGCAATCCTTCCGCCTCAGCCTTCCAAGTAGCTAGAACCTCAGGCATACACCACCTTACGGCTAATTTTTTAGTTTATTGTAGAGACGAGATTTCCCCAAATTGTCCAAGCTGGTCTCGAACCCCTGGGCTCAGGCAATCCTCTCGCCTCAGCCGCCCAAAGTACAGGGATTACAGGCTGAGCCACCACACCTGGCCGCCCAACCTTTTTGGCACTGAGTCCTGTTTAATGGAAGACAGTTTTTCCACAGACTAGGCTGGGGGAGATGGTCTCGGGATGGTTCAAGCACATAGCATTGATTGTGCGCTTTATTTGTATTATTATTACATTGTAATATATAATGAAATAATTGTGCAACTTGCATTAAAAAAAAGAAGTGTGGAGAGGGGCTTGGTGGCTCAGCCTGTAATCCCGCGCCTTTGGGAGGCTGAGGTGAATGGATTGCCTGAGCCCACGGGTTTGAGACCCGCCTGGGCAGCGAGATCTCATCTCTATAATAAATCAAAAAATCAGCCGGGCGTGGTAGCACATGCCTGTAATTCCGGCTACTCGGAAGGCTGAGGCGGAAGGATCGCTGGAGCCCAGCAGGCAAGGCTGCGGTGGCCGGAGCGGCCACTGCACTCCAGTCTGGGCGACCGAGTGAGACTCCAACTCAAAAAATAATAAAATAAAATAAAATAAAATAGTGGGCGGGCCATGCATGGGCTTAAATAAGTGTCAAGATACTGACTTCAAGCCTGCCACCAGCTACAGCTGTATAGTTGAAGCAAATCAACTCATAGGCTTTTTTTTTTGAGGTGGAGTCTCACTCTGTCGCCCAGTCTGGAGTACAATGGCAAACTCATGGCCACTGCAGCCTTGACCTGCTGGGCTCAGTCAATCCTCCCACCTCAGCTAGCAGTTGGAACTGCAGGCCAGCGCCACCACGCCCAGCTAAATTTTTAAAAATTTATCGCAGAGACAGGGTCTCACTAAGTTGCCCAGGCTGGTCTCAAACCCCTGAGCTCAGGCAGTCCTCTCGCCTTTACCTCCCAAAGTGCTGGGATTACAGGCGTGAGCCACCCTGCCCGGCCTGCTGATAGTCTTTTGATATAAGTCTGCAAGCAGTTGCATTTATTATGGTCTCTGCAGTCAAACCTCACTGCTAATGCTAATCTGTATTTGCAGCTTCTCTCCAGTGCTAGCATCTCCACCTCAGCTCCACCTCAGATTCTCATAAGAAGTGCGCTTGCCTGAGCCCGCGGGTTCGAGACCCACCTGGGCAGCGAGACCTCATCTCTACAATAAGTCAAAATCAGCCGGGCGTGGTAGCGCGCGCCTGTAATTCGGGCTACTCGGAAGGCTGAGGCGGAAGGATCGCCGGAGCCCAGCAGGTCGAGGCTGCGGTGGCCGGGAGTGGCCGCTGCACTCCAGTCTGGGCGACCGAGTGAGACTCCAACTCAAAAAAAAAACAAACCAAAAAAAAAAAAAAAAAGAAGTGCGCATCATAGATCCCTCGCATGCACAGTTCACAATAGGGTTTCTGCTCCCATGATAATCTAATGCCATCACTGACCTGACAGAAGACAGAGCTGAGGCGGAATAAAAGCAATGGGGAATGGCTGTAAATACAGAGGTAGCTTTGTCTGCCTGTCGCCCACCTCCTGCTGTGCGGCCCAGTTCCTAACAGGCCACGAACTGGTACCAGGGTTGGGAACCCCTGCGGCAAAGGAAGGGCTGAGAAATTACACTCGTTACTTCCTCTCGCTTCCCATTGGCCAGAACCTAGTCACGTGGCTGCCTGGCTGCAGGGGCAACTGGGAAATGTAGTCTTCATTCTGGGTGGCCATGGACCTAGCTAACATTTCAATTACTATGAGAAAAAGGGAGACTGGTTATCGGGGGAAACAAGACACGTCTCTGTGTAGAGCACTTGTGATGTGCCAGACTTGGTGAGATGCATTTGCCAACCTGAAATTATGAGATTCAGAAAATGTGATTAAGTATGGAGTTTATTTGAGCCCAAAGCTGGAGGACGGTTACTTGGGACATAGGATCAGCAGCAGTTGCCAGTGGGGTTTTTTTGTTTGGTTTTTTTGAGTCAGAATCTCACTGTGTTGCCCAGACTGGAGTGCAGTGGCATGCTCATGGCCACTCCAACCTCGACGTGCTAGGCTCAGGTGATCCTTCCGCCTCAGCCATCCAAGTAGATGGAACCACAAGCGTGCGACACCACGCCCGGCTAATTTTTTTTTGTTGGAGTCTCACTCTGTCACCCAGACTGGAGTGCAGTGACCGCTTCCGGCCACCGCAGCCTCGACCTGCTGGCCTCCAGCAATCCTTCCGCCTCAGCCT
>NW_007075311.1:40327-41015 GCF_000164805.1 Carlito syrichta
TTTGATTTATTGTAGAGATGAGGTCTCGCTGCCCAGGTGGGTCTCAAACCCGCGGGCTCAAGCACTCACCTCAGCCTCCCAAAGGCACAGGATTACAGGCTGAGCCACCAAGCCCGGCTTAATTTTTTTATTTTATTGTAGAGATGAGGCCTCACTATGTTGTTTAGGCTGGTCTCGAACCCCTGAGCTCAGGCAATCCTTTCGCCTCCGCCTCCCAAAGTGCTGGAATTGCAGGTGTGAGCCACAGCGCCCTCTACCAGTGGGTTTTTAAGGAAAAAGAAGCGGCAGTGCATAAATTGTTATCAGGAATTTACATTAAGATAACATCATTTTGGCCGCTCGCAGTAGCTCAAGCCTGCAATCCCAGCACTTTGGGAGACCGAGGCAAGAGGACTGCATGAGCCCAGGAGTTTGTGACCAGCCTGGGTAACTTGGTAAGACCTCATATCTACAATAAGTCAAAAAAATTAGCTGGACATGGTAGCACTCCCCTGTAGTGCCAGCTACTTGGAAGGCTGAGGCAGAAAGATCAGCTAAGCCCAGCAGGTTGAGGCTGCGGTGGCCATGAGTGTGCCATTGCACTCCAGCCTGGGCAACAGTGAGACCCCAACTCAAAAGATAAATAGTAAGTAAATATATAAAATAATATAATTTACACATTGTTCTTTTTTTTTTTTTTTTTTTTTTT
>NW_007075311.1:41127-47715 GCF_000164805.1 Carlito syrichta
TCTACTCACCTCAGCCTCCCAAGGCGCGGGATTACAGGCTGAGCCACCGAGCCCAGTTTATACATTTTTCTTTATATTACAAATTCCAGAAATGTGAAGATAAAAAGATGAGGCGGCCAGGCACAGTGGATCATGCTTGTAATCACAGCCCTGGGGAAGATTGAGAGGTAGGATCACTTGAAGTCATGAGTTTGAGATAGACCTGGGCAAAAGTTAAAAGAATGAGCTGAGCTCAGTGGCTCAGCCTGTAATCCCGTGCCTTTGGGAGGCTGAGGTGAGTGAATTGCCTGAGCCCACGGGTTCGAGACCCACCTGGGCAAGTTGGCGAGACCTCATCTCTACAATAAATCAAAATGAGCCAGGCATGGTAGCGGGCGCCTGTGGTTCCAGCTACTTGGAAGGCTGAGGCGGAAGGATCGCCAGAGCCCAGCAGGTCGAGGTTGCAGTGAACAGAAGTGGCTACTGCACTCCAGTCTGGGTGACAGAGTGAGACTCCAACTCAAAAAAAAAGGGCTGGGTGTGGGGCATGCAGCTGTGTTCCCAGCTACTGTGGAGGCTGAGGGAGGAGGATTGCTTAAGCCCAGGAATTTGAGGCTGCAGTGAGCTATGATTGTGAGCTGCACTCCAGCCTGGGAGACACAGTGAGAATCTTACTCAAAAAAAAAAAAAAAAGAAGAAGTGACTACATAAGTAAGTATATCATAGAAAAATAACTTCTCAGGAGTTAATGATACTTATTTTATCAAAGGGGAACCAGGTGCAGAGAACTGAAATCACTTGTCAAAGTTCATCCAGAAGATGTTTTTGTGGCAAGATGTTTAGATGTTTCTCAAGTAACACTGCCCAGTATGAGTGGGTAGGTGGGTAGGAGGAAGAGAGACATTTGTTAAAAATACATATTCTGGCTGAGGTGAGTGGATTGCCTGAGCCCGCGGGTTCGAGACCCGCCTGGGCAGTGAGACCTCATCTCTACAATAAATCAAAAAATCAGCCGGGCGTGGTAGCGCATGCCTGTAATTCCGGCTACTAGGAAGGCTGAGGCGGAAGGATCGCAGGAGCCCAGCAGGTCGAGGCTGCGGTGGCCGGGAGCAGCCACTGCACTCCAGTCTGGGTGACAGAGTGAGACTCCAACGGAAAAAAAAACACAACATATTCTTAGGTCAAGTGCAGTGGTTTACGCCTATAATCCCAGCATTTTGGGAGGTAGAAGTGAGAGGATTACCTGAACCCATGGGTTCAAGTCCAGCGTGGACAACTTGGCAAGACCTCATCTCTACAATAAATTAAAAAATTATCCGGGCTCAGTGGCTCAGCCTGTAATCTCAGCACCTTGGGAGGCCGAGGTTAGTGAATTGCCTGAACCCACGGGTTCAAGACCATCCCGGGCAACTTGGCAAGACCTCGTCTCTACAATAAATCAAAAAATAAGCTGGGCGTGGTACACGTACCTGTAATTCCAGCTACTTGGAAAACTGAGGTAGAAGGATCGCCGGATCCCAGTAGGTCGAGGCTTTGGTGGCCGGGAGCGGCCACTGCACTCCAGCCTGGGCGACAGAGTGAGACTCCAACTCAAAAACAAACAAAAAAAACCAAGAAATAAAAAAATTAGCTAGGCATGGTGGCATGTGCCTGTAGTTCCAGCTACTTGGAAGGTTGAGGCAGAGGATCCCCTGAGCCCAGCAGGTGAGGCTGCAGTGGCTGTAAGCAGTGTGCCACTGCACTCCAACCTGGGCTACAGAGTGAGACTCTTACTCAAAAAAAAGAAAGATGTCAAAAGGCTGGCGCTGTGGCTCAAGCCTGTATTCCCAGCACTTTGAGAGGCCAAGGCGAGAAGATTGCTTGAGCCCAGGAGTTTGAGACCAGTCTGGGCAAGTTGGCGAGACCTCATCTCTTCAATCAATCAATCAATAAACAAATAAATAAGTCAGGCGTGATAGCACACGCCTGTAGTTCCAGCTACTTGGAAGGCTGAGGCGGAAGGATTGCCGGAGCCCAGCAGGTCGAGGCTGTGGTGACCGGGAGTGGCCACTGCGCTCCAGTCTGGGCGACAGAATGAGACTCCAACCCAAAAAAAAAAAAAAAAAACCATTAGCCAGGCAAGGTGGCACAAGCCTGTAGGCAGAAGGATCGCCTAAGCCCAGCAGGTCAAGACTGTGGTGGCCGTGAGCGTGCCACTGCACTCCAGACTGGGTGACCTAGAGAGACTCCGACTAAAAAAAATGAAAACGTCTCCAATAACATTCCAAACGCAAACTCCATAAGTGCTCCGAGGGGGAAGCACAGTTAGAAAAGACCAGGAGTTCCTGATCTATCTGGAGAATCAGGAAGGCTTCCTGGAAGAAGAGGAATTCATGGCATGAGTCCAGGCGAGGGAGGGAGTTTAAGAGAAGGAAGATCACGAAAGAGAAATAGCACGTCCTGTGACCCTGGGTAGGAGGGATTCTCTGGGCTTAGCTCCACTTGACCTGTCTCCTTCCCCGCAGCCTGGAGGGACCTCCCTCGTACAAGCCTCCGACTCCAAAAGCGAAGCTGGAGGAACCAGAGATGGTGAGCATTTCCCCTGGGGCCCAAGCAACCCTGAGGCCAGGGCTGGGACAGGGCCCGGTGGGAAGTGGTGGTGGGGGGTGAGTGCGGTTCCTGACTTGCTTCCTCCCCCCCATTGCAGCCCTCCCAGCTCTTCACTCTGGGGCCCTCAGAGCACAGCCCACTCAAGACCCCGTACTTTGATGCTGGCGTCTCATGCACTGAGCAGGTAGGAGCTCAGGGGAGGACTAGGATGTGTTCAGGGTCTGGGTTTAAGGGCCAGGGGTGAGGCCCTGACAGAAGTCTTGAGGGACTGAAGGTCACAACTCAAGGTCAGGGCTTAGTGCCTTGGGAGTGTGTTCAGGATTGGGTGGGGGAGGTCAGGGGTGAAAACGTCGTAGGACACAAGGTTAGAGCTGAAAGTTAATTGGGCCCGGGCACTGTGGCTCACGCCTATAATCCCAGCAGTTTGGGAGATCAAGGTGAGAGGATTGCCTGAGCCCACAGGTTCGAGACCAGCCTGGGCAACTTGGTGAGCCTTCATCTCTACAATAAATTAACTGGGCATGGTGGTGCACACCTGTAGTTCCAGCTACTTGGAAGGCTGAGGCAGAAGGATTGCAGTGAGTGTGCCACTGCATACCAGCCTGGGCAATAGAGTGAGGCTCCGACTCAAAAGAAAGTTATACCATCCCACTGCACTCCAACGTACGTGAGACTCCCAACTCAAAAGAAATAAGTAAAGTTACTTGATCAATGAAAAATTTTGATCAAGGCATAGTGGCTGACACCTGTAATCCCAGCACTTCGAGAGACAGAGGTAAGAGGATTGCCTGAGCTCAAGGGTTTGAGACTAACCTAGGCAACATGGCAAGATCTCTTCTCTACAATAAATCAAAAAATCAGTGGGGTTTGGTGGCACGCACCTATGGTTCCAGCTACTTGGAAGGCTGAGGCGGAAGGATCGCCTGAGCCCAGCAGGTCGAGGCTGCGGTGGCTGTGATTGTGCCACTGCACTCCACCCTGGGCGACAGAGTGAGACTGACTCAAAAAAAAAAGAAAAGAAAATTGTTGAGTATTTACATTTTCTAGACACTGTGTGGAGCTGGGAGAAGAAAAGGTCACTTCCCTGAGTCATCTCCTGGAGGTCAGGGGTCAGATATTGAGACTGAGACAAATCAAGGTTCAAGGGGCTGTTTCAGGCTCAAGGTGAAGTAGTTGAGGTCAAGATTGGGTGAAAAAAGGCTTGGGGTCAGGGATCAAGGGACAAAGATTAGGGCCAGGATCATCAGGGTCAGGTCCATGCTCTGAGCTTTGGGTTAGGGATTGGCTGCAGAAGTGTCTCATTGCAGTATCGACTCAGGGGCCAAGGACTGACAAAGGAGGAGGGCGGACCGCCATTTAGTTGGGGAGAGGGTGATCAGGATTTGGGGGTCAAGGGGCAGAATGAAATTTTCTGTCGGCTTATGAGGTGGCCTTGACTTATCCCCTCCACACCCCCAGGAAGTGCCTCGATACCATGAGCTGCCCACTTTGGAAGACCGGTCCGGATCCCTGCTCCTTGGGGCCACAAGCCTGGGATCCCCCATCCTGGTGCCGCCAGGGCCACCTGTCGTGGAGGGAGTGTCCCTGGATCTAGAGGATGAGGAGGAAGGAGAGGAAGACTATTTGGACAAGATCAACCCCATCTATGATGCCCTTTCCTACACCAGTCCCTCTGATTCCTACCAGGGCAAAGGCTTTGTCATGTCCCGGGCCATGTATGTGTGAGCTGCCATGCACTTGGACCTCTCACCTCTCACCTTTTGATCCCTTAGCTTTCTGCCAGGGATCTAATGCCCCTGACCTCCAGCCAGACCAGTCATTTAACACACGTGCGTCCCATTTGTGACTTTTACCTTGGTGGCTCCACTTTGACCTCTAACCCATGTTCTCTGACCCAGAGAAACCTGCCATGGCATTGGCTACTTTATCTCCTGAGCTGGGGGGCGGGGAGGGTATGTTTCCACACAACCCCTGACCCCAAGGACTCCTCTCTAAGACTGTGACCTTAGAGCATACCTCTCACCTCCACCGACATATCGATTCCCCCCAAATCCCAAAGAAGACCCAGGCCGATGATTTGTCCTCAGGCAGTCCATTCCCAACAGGTCTGCTGGAGTGGCATTAGGGGCTCCCTGCTGCTCAGACCTGAGCCCTCCAGGCGGCAGGATCCCATTGTCCCCTCTCCACCCTGTTCCCCAAAGGTGAGAGGGAGGGGATTCCTCAACCCAAGGCAGAGCTGTCCCATTTCATCCCTCCTGCAGGCAGGAGTCTCAGGGTCCAGACCCTTCCCTGAGCCCCCACCACCTCAAATCCTGTCTACAGAGCAGGAAACCCCAGCCCAGGGCTAGATGGGGTGAGCCTCATGTGGAGTGTGCCTTGACGGCCCCAGCCTTGGGAGAAGGACTTGCTGTTACCTGAAGACTACTGAATCCTTTCACCCCCTGCCCAGTGGGATGGGGCCTAAATATCCTCCTGGGTGGGGTGTGGGTCACCTGGGTTGGAGGGTAGGGGATGTGATATTGTTTTGTAAGTTACCACTTCCTACAAAATATGGATTTATACTTTGACCAGGCCTTGCGTTTTCTGTGGAATGTGAAGAGGAGGGGGTGGGACATGGTGGGGAATGAAAAAGGAGTCCCGGGCTTGAGAGAATCGTGAACTAGTCAAGATGGGTGAAGACGGAAACCAAGCCGTCAAAGATACAGAAGAATCCAGCGAAAGAGTAATAAGCAGAAATGTACCCATCAAAAGCAAAATGATGCATGAGGGAAAGAGACGGGGAGGGGTCCAGGGCATTAGTGGTTAATGAAAATGAGTCATTGCAACAGCAGTCCAATGAATGGAACAGACACAAAAATAGCAGAAATTAGGTATGAGGGCTCAAGTCCGGCGGCAAGATGAGGAGTCAGAATAAGCCAAAGGCAGATTTGTGAGTAACGTTGCCATGGGCGCCCAAGGCATGGTGGGAGCTGAGTATCTGGATGATCCAGAGACAGAAGGGTGAAGAATGAATGACTGATCCAGAGGCAGAGCAGTGGAGAATGAAGAAACAGGCTGGGGGCGGAGAGGTGATGGGCAGGAGTTAGTGGAGCCCAAACGTGAAGTCTCATCACCGAAGGGCCGTTAGAATCACGAGAGTGAATAGGCAGGGACGGGCTCAAAGCAGTTCGGTCGGGCAAGAAGCGGCACTGAACGGGGCGGAGGCCTGACGGGTAATGGGACGGGAATGAATGGGCCCAAGATAGAAGCGCAGGACGCCGGGAGCCCGAGGCATGATGGGTAACAAAAGGGGTGGGGCTACGGCCGCTGGAGCGTTAAGAGGTAACGGGGGCATTGTGGGTAACTGAAAGCAGGGCAGGGTTCACAGAACAGATTAAGATTCTCCCGAGGCACTCTGGGAAGGGACAACACTTCCGGTTTTCGGTGAGCCGCTCCGGACCAGAGGGGGTGCCCCTCTGCCGCGGTGCCTGGTGGGACGCGAGGCCTGACCTTGCTGCCTAGCAGCCTCTGCCGCGCAACCCACCTTTACCTGGCCTTCGACCCTGGCACCGTTAGCCAATGAGAGCACTAAGCTGGTACGTCACCGAGATCGGCCCCCGTACACGGTGGAGCCAATCAAGATGCTGCAAGGGCCAAAGTCGCCCAGTTATCACCGCAACTTCGCTGCGGGGGCGGAGTCAAAAGAGAGGCTCCTTCGGGAGAGAGGCGGGGCGATGCGTCAGTGGGCGTTGCAAAATGCCCAGCGCCGGCCAGTGGGGAACTAGCACCGGAACCCGCGGCGTCCCGAGCCAATAGGCGCAGGCACGACGAGCCAATGGGAAGGACGGGAGGTGCGCTGTGCCCCGCCTGTGTGTACGAACCAATAGAAAAAGACGCTTGAGAAAGGTGGGTGGGACTTCTAGCCATAACTCTAATAGAAAGGCCGGACCCTGCGGCTGGTGGGCGGACCCGAGGGCTCACTGAGCCAATGGGCCAGGCGGGGCGGGGCGACGGTGGCGGCGGCGGCGGCGGCAGCGGGAG
>NW_007075311.1:48402-62652 GCF_000164805.1 Carlito syrichta
ACGCAGTCAGAGGCCCTGGCCCCACCTGCCAGGCGCCACTGCCTCTGTCCGGGTCGGCATGCTTTGTGACTCGTTCTGCTGGGAGCGGAGGGAGAGATGAGAGCGGGGCGTGACAGCGTCTCTCTTCTCCAGAGCTGTTTCCCACTCAGATGGAAGGTGTCAAGCTCACAGTCAACAAAGGGTTGAGTAACCACTTCCAGGTGAGCCTTTCTGGTGCCTGTGTCCTCCCGAGGCCATCCCAGCCATGCACCTGCACCGGCAAGCCCCTTGCTCCTCCCCGAAGGGCTGGGCTCCTTGAAAAGACTCAGGGACACGGTGTCAGTTGACTCCTCAGTTTGGGGACTCAGAATCCAGAGGTAACTCCCCCACCCGTAACATCTGGGCTGAAGTGAAGCCCCAGTATGTGGCTCCCCCCGGCACATCCCTTTTGAGTGTCTGATCCAGTCAGGCCTCGTCTTCACCCCGCACCCAGCCCGGAGACCTTCCCTCTGACCTCTCCAGTGGGCAGGCCGGGCTGTCAGGTCTCACAGCCCGCCCTGCCCTTCCAGGTGAACCATACAGTAGCCCTCAGCACAATCGGGGAGTCCAACTACCACTTCGGGGTCACGTATGTGGGGACAAAGCAGCTGAGTCCCACAGAGGTGAGCTTCCTTTTGTCATTTATCCGTTGTGTTTTCTAGCAAATATGCAGCCAAGCCTGGTGCGGTGGCTCATGCCTGTAAGTCCCAGCACTTGGGAGGCTGAGACAGGAGGATTGCTTGAGACCAGCCTGGGCAACAAAGCCGAGATCCTGTGTCTAACAAAACATGAAAAGATGTAGCTAAATGTCAAGAAGACTTTGTCAGGAGGAGGTCGGAGCTGTGGGTGTCTGTCTCCTGGGTGCTGTGGAACCACGTGACTCCTTTGTCCAGCAAACATCCCCCAAGCCCCTGCTCTCCGCCTGGCCTTGTGCTGCTGGGTAGTGCTGGGGATGTGACCCCACAGCCTTGACCCCACAGTGATCATCACCCAGAGTGGGCAGCGCCGGGTGTAGGTTATGCAGAACTTTGAATGCCAGGCTAGGCACTAGATCTTTCTCTAGGGGGCACTGGAGAGCCATGAAATGATTTGAAGGACTTATGCCTCAGAAGTACCTCTCAGGCTGCCTTGTGGAGGTCTGCTGTTAGCGGGAGGGGCTGAATTAGGTCTCTTCCTGTTTCTTCACTAAATTCATTTGCTCAACAAGCCTTCATCCTGATTGAAACAGCCACAGGGACCAGGTGTGGTGGCTCACCCCAGTAATCCCAGCCCTTTGGGAGCTGGAGGCGAGGATTGCCTGAGTCCATGGGTTCAAGATCAGCCTGGGCACTTTGGCAAGACATCTGTCTCTACCATAAATAAAAAATTAGCCAGGTGTGGCGGCAAGTGCCTGTAGTTGCAGCTTCTTAGGAGGCTGAGGCAGAAGGATCTCCTGAGCCCAGCAGGTCGAGGCTGCGGTAGCCATGAGCATGCCACTGTACTCCAGCTGGGTGACAGTGAGACTCCTACTCAAAGAAAAAGAAACAGCTACAGGACTCTGTCCAGTGGGCCAGGGGACAGACCTGTTTCCAGAGAATCACACTCTGGGGTGGACATGAAATGGGGCAACCCAAAGCCTGTGAAAGCCTCAAGGGGGAGCCTGACTTAGTTTGGGTGGTCAGAGAAGGTTTTGTGAAGGAGGGGACCCCATCTGAGGCTTTTTGACTCTAGGCGTCTCACCTTGGCTCGCGTCCTTCCATGATTCTGGGCCTCTGACATCTGCCCTTGCTCTCTGCCCCACAGGCATTTCCCGTGCTGGTGGGTGACATGGACAACAGCGGTAGCCTCAACGCTCAGGTCATTCACCAGCTGGTCCCTGGTATCAGGTCTAAGATGGCCATCCAGGTGAGCAGGGAACAGAGGCTGCTGTGCCCCCCCTGAGCCACTGTACATGCCAGGCCATCCTCACACCCCACTCCCCCCGCAGACCCAGCAGTCAAAGTTCGTGAACTGGCAGGTGGACGGGGAGTACCGGGGTTCTGACTTCACGGCAGCCGTCACCCTGGGGAACCCAGACGTCCTGGTGGGTTCAGGTAAGAGGCAGAGGCCTTGAAGTGCGGCCACAAGCCCAGTGCCAGTGAGTCCGTCCCTTTCCCTGGACCTCCCTCCTCTTCCACCGTCTGAGAAGCCGTCTGGGCAGGTGGTTATGAAACACCAGGCAGCGTGCGCAGCGGGTGAGAATGCAATCCCCGGCCCTGTCGCCGTCCTTCCTGACTCAGGGCAAGCTCTGCCACCTCCAGGGGCCTCCTTTCCTCACCTGTTAAGTTGAGCAACTGACAGGGCTGTTGAGGTTACACAAGGTCTTTCGTGGAAAAGCTGAGATGGCACCAGGTGTGTGGTGGGCTGCTTTGGGGATTAGCACTCGAGCACTCGCAGGGCTCTAGGGTTTTGGACTCAGAGCAGATCACAGGCTAGGCAAGGGCGGGGGTGGGAATACATGTAATGGGGGAGGATAAAACAGCCGCGTGTGACAATTCTTGGTGGGCTGGGTGGGGGGCGGGGCCGTCTGGCTTCTGTCTGTACTTCTAGTCTCTCCCTTTCAGTTCTTTCTTTTGTCTTCGGTGTCTTGTCTCTGATTTCTGTGCATTAATTTAAGAAATACTTACTGAGCACGTAGTATACTAGGCACTGAGAATGAGGTGGTGATCCAAGGAGAGTTAAGTCTGCCCTCTGGGAGTTTCGGTTCCAGGAAGAGACGCAAGTAAAGTGGTTCATGAACGTGTCAAGTGATGACCTCGGGAAAGACTAGGGCCTGGGAGGGGTAGGTGGAGTCCAAAGAAGGCCTTGCTTCCTAGTTAACACTGACACAAGCCTGGAGCATATGAGGGATGTGCAAAGGTCCTAAGGCAGGACCCTTGAAAGGAATATCAGGGAGGATCATTAATGGCCAAGTCACATAGGCTTGGCTTGTAGAATTTTGCCCTTTACCTGGCGTGAGTCTGGGGTGACTGGAGGGTTCTGAGCAGGCCGGTGACAGTAGCTTCTCACAGGATGCCAAGGGCTGACTGGAGAAAGGAATAAAAAGGTTTCTGCTGTGGGGACAGGAGGCCGGAAGAATTGGTGGGTTCTGGCTGTGGTGAAGGTGAAGCTGCTGACATTTGCTGGGAGACTAGATGGGGAGGCTGAGGCAAGGGCTGGGTGACTCCCTGGTGTGTGGCCTAACACCTGGAAGGCTGGAGTTGCTGGTGACTGGGCTTGTGTCTTTCTTGTCTTTTTTTGTGAGAAGCAGGATTTATAGAGAGACCAGAAAAGCTCCCACAGCAGGAGGGAACCCAAGGGGGTTACCTGGGCTTGTGTCTTCCATGGCCCTTTGCTCTGTTGCAGGGGCCTCGTGGGCCGGGAAGAAACCTCTCTTGTCCCAGCTCACCCAGCAGTGTCACCCTGTCTTCACAGCTAAGGCTGTGAGCTTTTCTGACAGTTCTTGGAACCACGGAGGTCTTTCTACCCCAGTACCTTTTCACGTGCTGCTCCTGCTGCTTGGAATTCTTTCCTCTGCTTTTGGTGCAGCTGAATGGGTCTCAGCACACCTGTCACCCCCTGGGAAAGGCCTGCCTGACTGAAGTGGTGGCCGTCTTTGCACCATGTCACCTTGCTTCCGGAGTGGTCTCACTTTGTCCCCAGTCTCTCACACTAGAAGACACTTGAGGAAGGCATGGGCGGTGGTGAGGGCAGGTCTGCTTCCCTCTCTCACTCCTGGTCGGGTCCTGACCACGTTGTGTCCTCTCCCTCACCCACCCTTGTGAGGTCGGGGCCACCCCATCTTCCTGAAGTCTAGAAGGCAAGTGCCTTGCGAGCACATGGCAAGTCATGCGCCAGAGCCCTGCTCTCGTCTGCGGCCCCACGGCCCCACCCTGTTCCTTGTGCCCCCTCGTCGGTCTGCGCCTCTGCGCTCCCAGCATTGGTCTCCGGGGCCAAGGCCAGGAACGCTTCTGCCCCTTTGTTCTTACTGGCCTCCTGTGCCCAGGTCGGCGCTGAGCCGCTCGCCCCCAGCTGCTCAGACTTGGAGCCCAGTTGGCTCCACTCCCTGAGCCTCAGTCTTCTCTTCTGCCACATGGGCAACTACTTCCCGGGAAAGGATTCAGTGGGTGGCCTGTCTTCTCGACCTTAGGCACGGGCTCATGCATAGTTAGTGCTTGCCCTGTGCTTGGGTCTCCATGGCACCCTGCCGCATGAGGAGAGAGTCTGCTGGCGACCCCCGTTTCACAGGTGGGGACAGTGAGGCCCAGGGTGGAGTCAGGTGTCCAGGATCACAGGGCTAGAAGGCAGAGGAGCTGGGATTTGGAAGGAGGCCTGATGGGCCTCAGCAGCCCTGGTGTCCTGTGGGGGAGGCCCGTCCCTCTTACTGTGAACTTGCCAGCCATCCTGAGGAATCCCATTCAGGATAAGTTCAGTCAAGGGGCCCCGTCTCACCTGGAGGCAGGGACAGCTTTCCGAAGGGAGGGCTGCATGGTGATGCCCAGAGGCCCCGGTGCTGCCCCACGGCGCGCCTGCCTGGGCTCTGCTGTTCTCTCCTCGGACACCCGGTCAGGACCCGCCTTCCCTTTGCTCTCACAGACCCGACCCCTTGCCTTCTGTGGGGCTTTGAGCTCGCTGGGTTCTTAGGCCCCATGTTTGTGCCTTGTCACTGAATACAATTCATTGATCGCCTGTGAGGCGCCAGGTACCGTCGCCGGTGCTGGAAATTATACACGAAGCTAGTCTGGGGTTTCTCAGCCTCAGCGCTGCGCTGTTGACATTTGGCCAGGCTGTTCTCTGGGGCTGTCCCTGGCCTCTGCCCCCTAGATGCCAGTAGCACCCCCACCCCAAGTTGTGACGACCGGATGTGTTTGCAGCCATTGCAGAAGAGCCCAGTGGGGCTGCTGGTCTAGACACAGCCCCGCCCACATGGAGCTCACAGTGCAACAGGGAGGCAGTATAGACAATCTAGAAGTCACAGTGGGAAAGGACTGGGTTCAGGAGGGTGGGGTACGTGGCAGGGGGTGGGGCAGGGAAGAGCAGGGTCTGTGAGCGAGTAGAGCAGCCTGCAGGCAGCCCCAGAGGCCGGCAGCACTGGGTGGGGGCAGAGGGAACAGGTGCAGCTTGGGAATGGGTGGATTTTCTCACTCTCCAGATGAGGCCCTTTCGCTGGAGACCAGGATCTACTTTTGGTTCTCACAGTCCCCAGGGGGCTGCTCTGTTCTCGTCCACTCCATCCCCCAAGGGTGAGTGTGAAGGCCCCACAGTGACCGTGGCTTTGATCAGGGGCGTGCTGGAGAAGTAGCCAGGTCTAGGAAACACTCGGGTGCAGATGTCTAGCTGGACAGCAGAGGGAAGGGTTCACTGGCAGAAGGGCCGGTGGGCATAGCCTGAGGTCAGAAAGGGAAGGAAAGCTCAGTGGATCTGGGCAGCCCAGAGGTGAGCATGGTTGGCTGTGATGGGAAGGGGAAGTCACTCTGTTTTGAAGCCGGGGCCAAGCCGTCCAGGGCAGCTGTGGGGGCCAAGAGCTTTCCGGGGCACTGGGGAGCCTGGGCAGGTGGTGGACATAGTCTGGTTTCGGCTTGAAGGACATATTCTGTCTGCTGTATGGGAGGTCGCCTGGAGAGGGCGAGACTGGGACAGGACGCTAAAGAGGAGACCGGGTGGAGAAGCAGGCAAGGTGTGGCCCAGGAAATGGGGGTGGCCAGAGAGGTGCTCGAGGGTCTGGCCTTGGTTCCAGTAGTGCCCAGAGCTCCGAAGCCACACGTCCTGTATTTTAGTCTTTGTCTCTGGCTCCAGGTGACTACTTCTCCATCTGTGGGCCTCAGTTTCCCCCTCGATTGAACGAGTGGATGGTACTAACCAGACTGGTAGTGATGGTGACTGACCATCAGTTTTGCCGAGACGGGGAGTTAATTTGTACTGTCTGTTCAGTGGAGGAAAGAGATGTACACAGTGGCTGGCATGAGCCTGCAGGGCCGACCCCAGGCTCCCTGGAAGAGACCACCAGGCGCTGGCCGTGAACTCTTGGCCGCCCTTGGTCCCGCTTGGCCCGTCTTGGGGGCTGTCCCCCTGCAGCCCAGCTGGCTGTGCCCTCAGGTGGGAGAGTCCTCCCTTGCTCCACAGAGAGCCTGTTGCCCATGGGGCCCGGACCTGAACCTTGGTTTTCTTCGCCTGGAAAGCAGCTTGGAGCCCCTGCTATGTCCTGACCAGATTCTCTTTCTGCCCCCACCCCCCCACCCACCCACACATTGCTCTTTTCCGGGCCTGAACCTGGGAACCTATCTCTGTCAGTTCAGTCTGAGGGGATTTCTTAACTGGGGAATCTGTTCTGCTTCCCCATCTCTGCAGATGGGTCGTTTGTTTTCTCTTTCTTTATATTTAAGTTGCGTTGTTGTTGAGATGGGATCTCACTGTGTTGCCCAGGCTGGTCTCGAACTCCTGGCCTCCAGCAGTCTTCCTGCTGCGGCCTCCCCTTGCTTGGTTCCAGGCATGAGCCGCCCTGCCCAGCTGGTTTTCTCCTTCATCTCTCTCCCTGCCCGGTGTTTCATCGCCCTGTATAATCGCCCCCGTGGTGTGTACTCTGCCACCTTCCAAGGTAAAGGCACATCCACGCTCCCAGCCCAGCAGCTCCCTTGGTCAGCAAACACTCCTCAGGGCTCAGAGCGTGCCCTGCTGTGGAGGGAGCAGGGCCCAGACCAGGGCTTCACCATAACAAGTGCGGGTGACAGTCAAGTGACAGTCGAGGACTCAGTCTTCACAACCCCGGTGCAATCAAGTTAACAGAAGTGACACCCGTGTCCCCATCCCTAGCTGGCAAGTGATGGGGTAGGATTTGGACTCAGGCTGCATGCTCTCACCGCTCACCCCCCTGCCTATTCTAGTGACAGAGTGGCTCAGAGGCTGGGCTCAGGAGGTGTAGAGGCCTGGATTCTGCCCCTGACAGACACTGTGCCCATGAGGGAGTGACACCCTCTGTGTCACAGTGACCTCTGTAAGTGGTAGCGGATGAATGCCAGCCACGTGGGCTTGTGTAGACCAGATGAGGTCCTACAGGAAATCAGTCACCACAGGGCCTGTGTGAACTGCGAGGTGGTGTGAACCGCTAGGAGCAGGGAGTGGGCATTGGAGGCCTGAGGGCAGGCCCAAGCCTCCTGCAGGGGCTGCCTTGAGGGCTTCCTGGAATAGAGAGTCTGACTGGTACCCTGGCTGGGTAGAAACTGACCTTCACCTTGCCTGCAGGAATCCTCGTAGCCCACTACCTCCAGAGCATCACACCTTGTCTGGCCCTGGGCGGAGAGCTCGTCTACCACAGGCGGCCTGGGGAGGAGGGCACCGTCATGTCTCTAGCTGGGAAATACACATGTGAGCTTGGGGCCTGGACTCCTGGGTCTGAGGGAGGAGGGGCTGAGGCCTGGACTCCTGGTTCCAGATGCTGGTCCCCTTAGTAACCTGCCTTCTCCCCCACCCTGCTTTCTTCCAGTGAACAACTGGCTAGCAACAGTAACACTGGGCCAGGCGGGCATGCACGCAACATACTACCACAAAGCCAGTGACCAGGTGAGCTGGTCCGGGTGTGCCTCAAGGGCGTGCTTTCGCAGCTGGTGTTGCTGGGGGCTGTGTGCCCAGAAACTGCGACTGGGCCGCTAACTCTTGTGTGTCTCCCTGGCTCCTCCAGCTACAGGTGGGTGTGGAGTTTGAGGCCAGCACAAGGATGCAGGACACCAGTGTCTCCTTCGGGTACCAGCTGGACCTGCCCAAGGCCAACCTCCTCTTCAAAGGTAAAGGCCTCTGTGTCCCAACAAGGGACACAGGCAAGAGGTGACTCAGTGCCAAGTAGGTGGGGGCCAGGCCGATGACAGAGGGCAGTGTGCCAGGCTTTGTGGACCTCTAGACTCCCTGGGTGCTGGGTGAGGGGAAATGGGACATGGGTGGGCATGCACCTCTCCACCACGCTCTGCACGCAGCCCCTTGTTCTTCATGCATAATGGAGGGCAGCCTGGAAAGCATCTGCCTGAAACTGAGGCTCCCAAAGGCCATGTGGTCACAGCTAGACCCAGAACTTCCCCCTAGGCCGATTGGCTCTAGTCCTGGTGTCCATTCTTAAGTCTGTCTTCTCAGACCTCGGTGGCTGTCAAGTTTTGTGTGTTTAGAAACCACCCAAGGCCAGACTTAGTGGCTCAGCTTGTAATCCCAGCCCTTTTGGAGGCCGAGGTGAGTGGATTGCCTGAGCCCACAGGTTTGAGACCAGCCCAGACAACTTGGCGAGACCTCGTCTCTACAATAAATCAAAAAATTAGCTGGGCATGGTAGCGCACGCCTGTAGTTCTGGCTACCTGGAAGGCTGAGGTGGAAGGATCACCGGAGCCCAGCTGGTCAACGCTGGGGTGGCCTGAGTGTGCCACTGCACTCCAGCCTGGGCAATTAAGTGAGACTCCAACTCAAATTTAAAAAAAAAAAAAAAAGAAGCCACCCAAGACCCGTTGTCTAGACCTGGGCAGGGCTTGTGGCAGGATTTATATGTTTGTGGAGTCCACCTTCCCCACCAGCCTCTGAACCCCTTGGTCTGCAGTCCACGATTATGGGGGGTAGGTTTGAGTTCCAGCCTACTTCCTAGCTTCTGTTAAGTGAGTTCTAATCCTTTTCCATAGTACAACTCTGTGCTTGAAGGTGATTCCTGGAAGAAATTTATTTTTGTTGTTGTTTTTTGAGTTGAAGTCTCACTCTCACCCAGGCTAGAGTGCAGTGGCACCATCACAGCTCACCATACCCCTCAGCCTCCCGAGTAGCTGGGATTACAGGCACATGCCACCACACCCGGCTTGCTTTTTTTTCTTTCTTTCTTTTTTTTGAGTCTCACTCTGTGGCCCAGGCTGGAGTGCAGTGGCATGCTCACAGCCACCACAACCTAGACCTGCTGGGCTCAGCCAATCCTTCTAACTCAGCCCTTTCCAAGTAGCTAGAACTCCAGGTGAGCACTAACTACCACACCCGGTTTTACACGGCCTTTTTTTTGGGGGGGTAGGCATGAGGTGGTCTCAAACTCTTGGGCCATATGCCCCGCCTTATGCTAACTGGGGCTGGGACACAGCAGTGACCAGCCCTGTCTCCATGGGGCTCCCAGTTGGGGGGACAGAACCTATCCCCCGAGACTGACAACCCAGAATGGGCAGAACTGGGTAGGGGGAGCCCTGACTCATGGAGAGCTTCCCAGGGGGCAGAGGCCACCGAACTGAGAAGTGAGCCGAGTGCTCCTGGGTGAGATGGGGTTTCTGGGGGGCGGGAGCAGCATGGCCTGGATCTGATAGCAGTTGGCACGTGGCTGTCTCTGAGAGGGCCCAGCGCGGGATCGCACGGGGCAGGGAGGGAAGCCGGACCACGTCTCACCTCACTTGCGTGCCCACAGGCTCCGTGGACAGCAACTGGATCGTGGGCGCCACGCTGGAGAAGAAGCTCCCGCCGCTGCCCCTGACGCTGGCACTCGGGGCCTTCCTGAACCACCGCAAGAACAAGTTCCAGTGTGGCTTTGGCCTCACCATTGGCTGAGCCCCCTGGCCCCGCCTTCCACGCCCCTCCTCCTCCAGATCCCACCTCCACGCCCCTGCCTTGGAGGGGAGACCTGAGCCCCCCTCCCCTTCCCTTCCCTCCCTCCTCGGGGGCGGGGGACAGCGGAAAGGAGGGAGCCCACCACCCAGCAGCTGAGGAGGGGATTCTGGAACCGAGGGTGCTCCGGGATTCTGAGCACCAGGGCAGCATGCCCGGTGGGCCTGGGGCGTCCCGGCAGGGATTCCGGATCGAGGGCACGCAGGATTCTGAGCACCGGGGCAGAGGCGGCCAGACGAGCTCAGGGAGGAGTGTCCTGGCGCCCGCGTCCTCCGAAGGGCCGGCCAACCCGGTGGCAGCAAGAGGAGCTTCCCCGTCCCGTCAGCCCGCCCATCCCCTTTCCCGTCTCCCCCTCGGCGTAAATCATGTTTATAAGTTATGGAAGAACCGGGACATTTTACAGAAAAAAGCAAAAAACAACAAAAAATACACATGGAAAAAACCGAGCGCGACGGGAGGCCTCGGTTTCCCCAAGAGTCGCCTTTGTTGAGCGTCTGCAGTCCGCGCGCCCCGGCCTTCCCACCGCCGCCAGCAGGGGGAGCCGGAGGGCGAGCGGCGGCGGCAGCCGCAGCATCCCCGGCGCGGTGGCGCACCTGGGGGAAGAGCCTGGCCGGACCGCCGGCCTCTGCATCCCCCGCCAGGAGGCCTCCCCCACCGGAAGGGCAGGGTCTGAGGTCACCGCCCCGGCGTGGCCTGGCCAGAGGGGCCGCGGAGGACTTTGTCCCTGCGAGCCGAGCCGCGGCTGGCTTCAGCTAACTTTTAAGAAATTTTTTGCCGGGAGCGGCGGCTCAAGCCTGTAATCCCAGCACTTTGGGAGGCAGAGATGAGAGGATTGCCTGGGCTCAGGGGTTCGAGATCAGCCTGGGGAGTTTGGTGAGAGCTCGTCTCTACAATAAGTCAAAAGATGAGCCGGGCGTGGAAGTGCACACCTGTAGTTCAGCTACTCGGAAGGCTGAGGCGGAAGGATCTTGGAGCCCAGCAGGTTGAGGCTGCGGTGGCCGGAGCAGCCACTGCACTCCAGTCTGGGTGACAGAGTGAGACTCTGACTCAGAATTTTTTTTTGTGGAGCTGGGCATGGTGGTTTGTGCCTGTAATCCTAGCAGTTTTAGAGGCAGAGGTGAGAGGGTTGCCTGAGCTCAGAGGTTCAAGACCAGCTTGGATAACTTGCTGGGACCTCGTCTCTACAATAAATCGAAAAATAAGCTGGGCATGGTGGCATGCGCCTGTAGTTACAGCTACTTGGAGGGCTGAGGCGGAAAGATCACCTGAGCCCAGCAGGTTGAGGCTGCGGTGGCCATGAGTGTGCCACTGCACTCCATCCTGGGTGACAGAGCAAAATTTCAACTAAAAAATGTTTTTTTGTAGAGTCTAGGCTGGTCTTGAACTCCTGGGCTCAAGCATTCCTCCCGCCTTGGCCTCCCCAAAAGTGCCGGGATTATAGGTGTGAGCCACCGTGCCTGGCCAAAAGCTTCAAAACCACTAAGGAACTATGGACTCCTGGGTCTGAGGGGGAGAAGGGCTTGGGTGCAAGGACTCTTGGGCCTTGGGAGGACTGCAGGCCGACTCCTGGGTGGTGGTGGAATGGCGGGGATGGGCCACTGTATCCCACAAGGAGGTGTTGGGATTCTGCCAGCCTCGGGCTCAAGTCAGCTGATGCCCATCACCACCCCTGCCTCTCTCCAGACAAGGGAACTGAAACCTCGTCTGTACCCAGGGCATGGGGAGGGAGGCCGCCGGTACAGCTGACCCCAAGTTACCCGCAGAGGCCACCTCACCCACTCTCTGAGGCCAAAGCAAACAGGCCTGATGCTGGGACTTCCCAAGCCTCCCCTGACCCTACAGAATCCTGTGTTCCCACCCCTGGCCGAGCCAGGAACGAAGCCCAGCTCCTCGAATGTGTGTGTGGCCTTGCAGTTCACCTCGAGGCTGAATCACGCTGTCTCACCAGACTGGTATAGATGCAGCTGCCGGCCCAGTTCTTTTGTCCCAAGTCGGGGGTCTCTGTTGATCAGGCTGGGGTGCAGTGGCAGGATCTGGGCTCCCGTGATCCTCCCACCTCAGCCTCCCAAGTAGCTGGGACTCCTGACGTGCGCCATTACACCTGGCTAATTTTCTGAATTTCTGTAGAGATGAGGTCTCGCTATGGTGCCCAGGCTGTGTCCCATCGCTAGCAGCAAAGAGGCTGGATGCTCGGAGAGGCTAGGTCATTTGCCCAAGGTCACAGCTGGCAACTGGCAGAGCCAGGACTCAAGGCCTGGCAGTCTGGTCCGAGAGTCCTAACCCAGCAGCAAAGCCTAGGCTTTCTCAGCAGAGGCATCACGCTGTTCCCACCAATTCCATCCCATATCTGCCTGCCCCTAGACCCCCGTTCTGGGTCCCAGGAATCCAGCCCCCTGCTCCCACCTCAGACCCAGGAGTCCAGGGCCCCAGCCCCTTTCTTTGGCAATTCACCCCTCCGCTGGCAAGGCAAGGGGCAAGACAGGGCATTCCTCGGTGGTAGCCTCAGTCCTCAGCCCCCCGGATGGCGAGGGGTGCCTGCATTACTGGGTGAGGTGTCATCTTCACCTCCCGGGGAGGTGGGGGTCAAGAGGCCTCCAAGCCCCACCTCCTTCCTCCACCCTGCTGTGTGTGTGCGTGTGTGGGGGAGGAACAGCCCACCTCGTGACTGGGGGCTGGCCCAGCCCTGGGGAGGGGGCGGGGCTGGGGGAGCCCTATAATCGGACGAGTCTGGGATCCCGGAGTCCTACTCAGACCCAGCGGAGGTGGAGGACGTGGTTTCCCCGGAGCCGGTGAGAAGCACAGTCGGGACCACAGGGAACCCCCGGCCTTCGGGAGACCGAAGTCTCAGGAGAGCCACTTGGGGACCGGGTGGGGGAGAGGAGGCGACGGGTCTATTCCCGAGTCGCGACAGACGCAGGAGCTGGGGGTGAGGCCAGGGGCAGGGGACTGCACCTAGTCAGGGCTGGGCGGTGGGGGCGTCCCATCCAGGCTAGAAGGTGGGGGCGTGCAGTGAGTCCCGTAGGAAGAACCGGGAGACGAGCCCTAGTGTGACCCCCCGAGTCGGTGTTGAGATTTAGTGAGCACCTGCTGGGTGCCCCTCCCGTCTTCACATCTTCCTGGCTGGGGGCCCAGGGGCAGCGACAGGGTCGCTGCACGTCGACGGGAGGCCTTTAAAGTGAGAACTGGAGGGCTTGAATGAGGAGTCAGTTAGCTCGTCAGTGGAAAGCGGCGCTTAGACGTGAAGTCGGAGCTGAGAATGTGGAGGGAGGGAGGAGGAGGAATGCGGAGCTGGAATTTCCAGAGCCCAGTTGGGGGCTCAGATGGAACTTGCGGGAGGGCGGGGGTGGGGTGGAATTTGAACCCTGGGAGAGGGAGACGGACTTTCGGCAACGCAGGCTGACCCGAGGATGAGGAGACAGGAGACGGTCACGGGGGGCGGGCGTTAAACAGGCCACGAGGGGCGGCTCCGTCCCGTCTGTGCGCGGATTAGGCGGCTCAGGGGACGAGGCGTTGAAGGCCGGGCCGGGGTGGGCGAGGCGGGGAGGAGCCTTCCCTGGCTGTTGATGGACAGTTTCTCCCCAGGCCGCCCAATCGCAGGCGGGAAGATGAAGGTTCTGTGGGCCGTGCTGCTGGTCACCTTCCTGGCAGGTACCCCGCCCCTCCCCCTCCCATCCGTTCAGGCCCGGGGTGCCCTCTTCTCCTGCTGGTCCGTCTCCCCCTCGACGGGGAGGCCCAGGTCCGAGGCCTCTCTGACGTCCGCTGGCTCTGAGCAGGGGTTTTAGCCTCTCCCGGCCTCTGTTTGCCCCGTCCATGAAATGGGAGTTTTATAACAGTTTCCAACGCATTGCTGTCAGGTAAGCAAGGGACCCTAGACGAGTATCTGCTGGGACCACCTCTCTTCTCCCTCGACCCGGCACAGCCTGCATGAGGCCCACCCGCTCAGTGCGTGCCCAGCGACCAAGCCAACGCCACCCCCTCCCTTGCTCGCCATGGCTCCCGAGGGTCGGTGGCGCGCCTGCCCTGTCCTCGGCCCTGTGTGCCGCGACAGGGCAGCAGGCCGCTGACCCACCCGGAACTCGCTCCGCGCAGGAGGCCGGGCCGACGTGGAGCCGGAGCTGGAGACCGAGCTGCGGAAGCCGGCCGAGTGGCAGAGCGGCCAGCCCTGGGAGGCGGCGCTGGGCCGCCTCTGGGATTACCTGCGCTGGGTGCAGACGCTGTCTGATGAGGTGCAGGAGGAGCTGCTCAGCTCCCAGGTCACCCAGGAGCTGACGTGAGTGCCCACGCCGGCGGCGAGCCCTGGTGGGCAGCCGAACCTCCGCGAGGCTGGGTTTCTCTCTGCCCCGTCATCCGGCCTTGCTTGGGGGCCCATCTCGCGTCTGACCCCTGGCTTTGCCGCTCTGGGATTCTCTGTCGCCCACGCCCACTTCGGTTCTCTCCGGCCGTCCGCGGCTCCTTTTTTTCTTTTCCTTTTTTCATTTCTGGAGCCCCCGACCTCCTGGGCTCAGGCGATCCTTCCCCCTCAGCCTCCCGTGCAGCCGGGACCACAGGGGCGCACCCCCACGCCTAGCTCCTCCTGGGATTGCTTGCAGAGACTGGGGCTCGCCCTGCTGCCCCGGCTGGTCTCCAACTCCCGGT
>NW_007075311.1:63734-64043 GCF_000164805.1 Carlito syrichta
AAAAAGGCTGGGTGCAGTGGCTCAGCCTGTAATCTCAGCACTTTGGGAGGCCGAGGTGAGAGAGTTGCCTGATCCCGGGGATTGGAGACCAGCCTGGGCAACTTGGGGAGACCTCATCTCTACAATAAATCACAAAAATTAGCCCGGCGTGGTGACAGGCATGTGTAGTTCCAGCTACTTGGAAGGCTGAGGTTCAGAAGGGTCACCTAAGCCCAGCAAGCCAAGGCTGCAGTGGCCATGAGCATGCCACTGCACTCCAGCCTCGGTGACAGAGTGAGAATTCAACTCAAAAAAAAAAAAAAAAAAAAC
>NW_007075312.1:0-803 GCF_000164805.1 Carlito syrichta
CTCTGCCCTGCCCTGCCCGCCTCCGCGTGGGCCGAGCTGCTCTCCAGTCCGAGGCGCGCTTTGCTCCGGCCGTTGAAGCCCGAGGTCGTGGACGCAGCCCGGCCACGACTGCCCCCGCTCCCAGCGCCGTGAAGCTGGAGAGCGCAGCGGGTCCTGCCGAGCTCGCGGTGCCGGAGAAGGAGGCTGCCTCTCGTGGGTCGAGGCTGGCGGTCTCCGCAGAAACCGACCCCGTCGCCTGCGCGACGACAGATTTCAAAAGGAAGCAAGCCGGAAACAGCCCGGGGGAAGCCCACTCCGCGGGACAGGCCGTCCTCAGTCGCTGTCGCACGTTTCCTCCTCAGGGCCTAATCAGCGTCCCAGCGCCGTGCCAGTACGCGCGCAAGTTGACCCTCCTGGTGGCGCGGAGTCTTCACAGGGAGCCGAGTCTGGACCTGGCCTGCCTGCTCTTCTACCTGTGACGGCCTGACCCGGCGGCCCCGGACGGGGGTCTGCGGGGCGGCGGAGGCGCAAAGCTGCCCGAGACGCTGCCGAGGGGGTGTGTGTGACTGTGCCCAGGAGCGCCGTGCGGGGGGCGAGGGCGCGTTGCGGTTTGGGGAACTGGGCCGTGTCGTCGCCGGTCGAGGCCGGCTGTGTGGGGTTTTGAGGGTGGACGCCCCGAGTCTGAGGCCCGCCCTAACATTTGCCGAGGGCTTCTCAAGTAACGTTACTGAGCGCTTTCTGGAGCGTGGCCGCAGCAGTCGCTAGACAATAAAGTTGGGGCGTCACGGAGGTGTGGGCCGTTCTTCGAGGGCGCAGCTGGCGCC
>NW_007075313.1:0-632 GCF_000164805.1 Carlito syrichta
CCCCACACACGCACACACACACAGACACAGACACACACACACACCCACCCACACACACACAGACACACACACAGACACACAGACACACACACAGACACACACACACACACACACACACACAGACACAGACACGTCCTTTGCTCTCGCGCTCTCTCTCTCTCGGGTTGGGCTCTCCCTCTGTCACCCAGGCTGGAGTGCAGCGGCATGCTCATGGCCATCGCAGCCTCGACCTCCTGGGCTCAGGTGATCCTTCCTCTTCAACCTTTCAAGTAGCTGGGGATACAGACATGAGCCACCACAGGCAGCTAGTTTTCTGATTTATTGTAGAGGTGCGGTCTCACCAAGTTGCCCAGACTGGTCTCAAACCCAGAGGCTCAGGTAATCCTCTCGCCTCCGCCTCTCCGGGTGCTGGGATGACAGGTGTGAGCCACCATGCCTGGTCCTTTTTTGATTTTTTACTTAGAGACAGGATCTGGCTCTGTTGCCCAGGCTGGAGTGCGATGGCTCAATCATAACTCATCGCAGCCTCCAACTCCTGGACTCAAGTGATCCTCTGACCTCAGCCTCCTGAGTTGCTGGGACCACAGGTGAGCACCACACCCAGCTAATTTTTCTTTTTTTTTTTTTTGAGC
>NW_007075314.1:0-591 GCF_000164805.1 Carlito syrichta
GGGGAACTTGGTGAGACCTCATCTCTACAATAAATCAAAAAATTAGCCGGGCGTGGTAGCGCCCACCTGTAATTCCAGCTACTTGGAAGGCTGAGGCAGAAGGATCGCCGGAACCCCAGCAAGTAGAGGCTGCACACGGCACTCCAGTTTGAGAGACAGAGTGAGACTGCAACTCAAAAAAAAAAAAAGAAAAAAAATTTAAATTAAAAAAAGAAGGCAGAGAATGTAAAATTTTTGTAGGTGAGGGAAATCTACATTTAAAAAACAATTTTAGGGCAATCACCTTGGGTCTTGTCCCCCCCACCCCCACTGTGGGAACTTTTCTGTCCTCTTAATAAATCCTGCTTTCTCACTTTAAAAAAAAGCGATTTTATTTATATTGTAATATCAAGTTGTATTTATTATCTTACTATCTGCATCAGGCTCTTGTAAAGAAGGGTTTTAATTTTTTTTTTAGAATGTAAGAGGCAATCCAGCATGTTAAAGTTGACAATAAATCAATCAGCCGGGCGTGGTAGCGCACGCCTGTAGTTCCGGCTACTCGGAAGGCTGAGGCGGAAGGATCGCCGGAGTCCAGCAGGTCGAGGCTGC
>NW_007075315.1:0-414 GCF_000164805.1 Carlito syrichta
GGCTCCAGCCATCCTCCTGACTCGGCCTCCCAAAGTGCTTGGATTCCAGGCGTGGGCCACTGCACCAAGCCTTCTGGTTCATTTTTGATGAAGGATAGTGGCCAGGCTCAGGGGCTCAACCTCATCAACCCAGCGCTTTGGGAGGCTGAGGCGAGTGACCTGCCAGAAGCTGTGGGCTGAGACCCACCTGGGCACCTCTTACCCAAATAAGTTGGGCATGGTTGCACGTGTCTGTAATTCTGGCTACTCCAAAGGCAGCAGAAAGTCATGCTGGAGCCCTGCAGCCCAGGACTTCAGTGGCCGGAGCAAAGCACTGCGCTCCAGCTTGGGCGACAGAGTGAGACCCTGACTCAAAAAAAAAAGGAAAAATGAAAAGCGAGAAGAGCATCCATTTGTCTATGGGGTTGGGATCAT
>NW_007075316.1:0-487 GCF_000164805.1 Carlito syrichta
TTCTGCTTTCCATGCTTATTAGTCTGTTGTTCATTTCCATCACAGTATTCTTTACTGCTGTCATTTCTGATATCAGCTCCTTCCTATTTTCCTCTTGTCACTCCTCAATTTCTTTAATTCTCTCCATTAATGTCTTGATATCTGGGTTTGTTGCATGTAACCTGTCATTCTCAGGGCTCTTCATTGTTTGTGTTCCAGAATCTGTTTCTCAGTGTCTGATTTCACAGGGGTCTGTGTGAGACCTATATTCTTCTTATGGTTTTTCTTCATTTGTGCGGTTTTTCCCCCTCCCTACTTTTTCCTTCCCTCCACGTCACCATGTTCTTTAATTCTTTTATTCAGGTGTAAAGGGATTGGTTTTGCTTCTGTTTGTTCAATCTCCTATTCTTTATGCATGTCCTCTTATTTTGTTCAATTCTGGAGTTGCACTGTAGGTTGGAGGTGGTCCTTTTTGCAGTTTTGAGATGTATTTAAGGGGAGAGCTGTG
>NW_007075317.1:0-827 GCF_000164805.1 Carlito syrichta
CTCAGCCCCCAGAGGGCCCTGATTGTGTCCCGCTCCATGCCCCAGCACTGACGCTCCCCAGGTGTGGGTGGTGCCCCAGAGACGGGCAGGCCCCACCCAGCACAGCCCTCCTCACAAAGGACCCCAGGTCCCCGTGGTGCTCATACACCCCCCAGCAGAGCTGGTCAGGACTGTCTCCCTGGACTCCACTCTGCGTGCCCTGCCCAGAAGCAGCTCCCCGGGCACCCAGGACTGCCATATTGCCAAGCCAGTGGCTGATTCTCCATCCTGGTCCCAGCCCCTCCCTCCCACCTTCTTCAAGCCATTCCCCGGCCCCTCCTTATTCTCCTCTGTTGCTCTACTCTCCACACCTGTAGCTCACAGCCAGGTGAGACACCCCAGGGAACATTTGTCTGGAGACAGGGGCTTGCTACAGCACCTAGCAGGGAGGTGACGCTGCTAAATACCCCGCCAGGCTCTGGACAGTCCCCTCCAAAGGATGATCCAGCCCCAAATGTCAACAGAGCGGAAGGTGAGGCCCTGCCTGGGCGGGGGGGCGCCCAAGCTCTGTCCCAGGCTCTCCCTTCCCTACAGGCCTCCCTCTGGGATGCCATCGTACCCGTGGCTTGAAGCCGGTCCGTCAGCAGTTGGCAGTGCACAAATGTGTGTCCCTGGCCCACCGTCCCCAGCCATGGCCCGGCCCTCCCGCGCCTGCTGTCTCTCCACTTGCGGGTCCCACAGGCTTGTCACCCTCCCCACGGCCTCGTGATTTCTCCCCATTAAGCCTGTTGTCCCTCCCACTCCCACCTCCTCCAGCCCGGCCAAGCCACCCGGGCGTCCCAAGCCCC
>NW_007075317.1:1386-4841 GCF_000164805.1 Carlito syrichta
GTCTCACCAAGTTGCCCAGGCTGGTCTTGAACCCCCGGGCTCAGGCAATCCTCTTGCCTTGGCCTCCCAAAGTGCTGGGATTACAGGCTGAGCCACTGCGCCCGGGCCCATCTTTTATTTTAAAGGGAGGATCTTGCTCTGTTGCCCAGGCTGGAGTGCAGTGGCACAACCTTAATTCACTGCAGCCTCAAACTCCTAGCCTCAAGCAATCCTCCCACCTCAGCCTCCCCAATAGCTGGGACCACAGGTACCCACCACCATGCCCAGCTAACTTTTTTTTTTTGTATAAATGGGTCTTACTATGTTGCCCAGGCTGGTCTCGAGTGATCACTTAAAGGATCCTCCCGCCTCAGCCTCCAAGTGATGGGACTACAGGACTACAGGTGAGAGCCACAGCCCAGCCCCTTCACTTCTTCACGTGGCTCCTCCTCCCCTTCAGATCTGAATGTCATCAAGGTCACCTCCTTGGTGAGGCCTTTTCTGACCATTTTTCCCTAACAGCCACACCCCCCTTCTCTCCCCAGTTCCCTGAGCGCTTATTGCAGCCTTGGGCTCTCCTGGGGCAGGGGCCTGTCTGTCCTCCACTTCAATGTCCCAGAGCCCAAGTGAGCAAGCATCCTCAATCTTCACTAAACACGTGACTTAACCAGGACACACTCAGCACAGGCCTCTGTCCTCAAGCAAACCAGACCCGGAGGCCCCAAGGCTCCACAGGTGTCCGGCCTCCCACTTGGTGGATCCCATCCTGTGAGCTCTGCCCCTCACAGAACTGCTGCTGCTGGAGCGGATGGGCCCTCCAGGGAGCATTCTAGTGTAGAGTGAGGTGACAAGGGCCCCCTCTGGGACTAGTCGCTGGATGACCTTGGACAGGCCCCTCCCCAGCATCAGTGTCCCAGGTGAATGAGGGTGAGCCAGCCAGCCTCCGAGGCTGCACCCAGCTCCAACACTGGGCCTGTGGCTGTGGGACCCTCGCATTCCCCCCCGCCCCCCGCCATCAGGCGGGTGTCTCTGAAGAGGCTGGGCTGGGAGGCCTGAACTTCGGGGCGGATGACATCTGGCTGCCTTGAGGACCCTGGGCAGACTACCGACCTGGGGCTGACTCAGTCCCTCCTCTAACTCCATGGTCCCAAGGGTATGAGTGACACTCGGGCTGGGTCAGCGAGGGAGCGGGGGCCCTGTGCTCCAGAACTGGAAGATCAAGGGGCTACCCCGTTCCTGCCAGGCTTCGGGATCCCAGGAGTTGGAGGACAGGTCCCCACCGGGTGAGCCAGTCACTCTCATAGGGACCCTCCACGTGGCTCAGACGCTGGACTGGAAGGGCTGGTCCCCGCAAGGTTGCCCCTGCTCAGGGCACACGGCTGGTGCCTCCCCAAGCCCCCACCAACTTGCTGGCTCTCACCCGCCCCGTGCCCCCTTCCTGTCAAGGCTCAGCCAGGTTTCTTCCCTTCTCCCTGCTGCTCCTGTGCTGAGGCGCAGGTGTCCACATACACACTGATGGCCAAAGGCGCTCCTCGATGGGCCTCCCGGGGCCCCCAGATCCTCTGTCCCCAGGACACCTCCACTGGGGTCTGTCCTGGGGCCCTTGGACTTCACACAGCTCGGACGGACACCCCTGGTTTCTTCCTCCCGTGGCCCAGGGGGGGTCCCCCCACCCACCACCCTCCACAGTCCGAGCTGGAAGCCCAGGAACCGTGTCACCTCCTCCTCCTCCTCCTCCTCCCACAACCCCAGCCACCAACAAGGCACGGCCATCCTTTCCCTGGAATCTCTCTACAGCACTCCCTCCACGAGTCCCCATGCCACAATCCTGGGCGGGATCCCCGCCTCCTCACCTGGACGACAGCAGTGGCGCTGTCTCCTGGAGTCACACACCTTCCCACCCTCTCCTGAAGCCGACCTCATCTCCCACCTCTTGCCCCAGGCGTGCCAGGCCCTTGGCCCCCAGCACACCCCGCCCTACCCTCCCCAGACCCTCCAAGAGGGCATCTCCCCCGTCAGACCCCTCCTCGCCCTCCCTGTCGGGTGGCTTCTCACCCTTCACATCTCAGCCTCTGGACGCCTCCCCGCCCCACTCCACCCCAACCCTGAATGCCGCCATCACAGCCGTCTGTGCACCTGCGACCATTATACCACACACCCTTTCTCTGCTCGCTGGGAGCCCCCAGAGGGCAGCACTGGCCTGGCTCCCTCACTGCAGACTCCGAGCAGGCAGGCCTTGGTCACATGGCGGAAGAGTGTCCATCCTGCCTGCCACACATCCCCCTTATAGCCACAGCAGCCCCTGGAGAATGACGCTGGCCCCATCTTGCAGATCAGAAAGTGAGGCCCAGGGAAGTTAAGGGGCCCAAAGCCCCGTGTGCGCCACGTGGCTGGGCAGCAACTCAGCATGAGTTTAAAGTTTATGTCCCTTACAGGTGCCCCAAGACTCCCCGGGGGCAGGGCAGACAATTCAGATGACATCAGTGAGCGGAAAACCAGCAGCCCGGAGAGCCAACCCTTGCCTTAGTTGGCAACAGGCTTATGGTGAGGAGTCCCTGTTAGCTCCATTTACAGACAAGGGCACTGAGTCACAGGGGGGCGGGTCAGTCAGGAGTCAAGTCCAGGGGTCTCAGCTGCTGGGCTGCTAGGACTCAGTGGGCTCCCCTCACCTTCCCCAGCCCGTGGCATGACCTGGGGCTAAGCTCACACCCCTGGACCCAGCGCCCTTCTCCTCCCAGCCCCTCCCCACCCCCCACCTGTAGCACCCCCCCGCCAGGCTCCAAGCCCCCTCATCTCTCACCTGGATCTCTGTGGTGGTTCCCACCTGTTCTTCTGGCCTCCAGCAGGGCCCCTCTCTAAATGACTCCCAAGAAGCCCAGTGGGACTCTCGGCTGCCCTTAGGATGAAGACTAAACCTGTCGGCCCTGTGAGCCCTGAGGAAGCTGGTCTTTGCTTTCTTCTTGGGCTTCAGCTCCCCTAAGAAAATCACCCTGGCCTCAATCCTCATTTTGCAGAAGCCCTAGAGGCCACTTTCAGGGTGATCTGCCAACTGAGAATCATTGTGGGATGGTTTCATCAATTCCCAGCACGACTTGATCAGATCCACCCCACAGCGAAGACTACCTCTCTTGTTACTCTCCTTTCATGAGTTCTTGAAGTCCTTCCCCTGCCAGAAGTTCTTCCTAGCATCTAACCTCTGGCTCTCATGCTGTAGACTAAGCAGGTTCTCTCTGGCTCCAGAGGCTGTGGGGGTGGCTGTGGGGGTGGGTGCGTCCTGATCCAGACTACTACCCACGGGAAACCCCTCAGAATCACTCCCGACTTATCTGCCAATTCCTGCAGACGATAAGGGATTGAATCCAATTTCTTAGTTCTTAAAAGATAATCAACTGCAACCAAGAATTTCCTACTAGCCAAGCTAACCTTCATCACTGATGGAAAATTTAAAATCCTCCCCAGATTTAATTCTTAAAAGA
>NW_007075317.1:4861-10274 GCF_000164805.1 Carlito syrichta
GCTCCAGAGGCTGTGGGGGTGGCTGTGGGGGTGGGTGCGTCCTGCCAGAGCCAGCCTCCATCCAGCCCCCCCTCATTCCTGCACCCATCTTACCTTCCCCTTCTTGGTGAGGATCTGCTTATAATACAACCAGCCTTCTCTCCTGATATCGCTGAAGGTCGCGTCTGAGAGGTCAGAGGTTGAGTGTCGCTTAGAAGGGGCGTCAGCATCTTCCGAGGTGCCCCAGCTATCCAAGGACTGCAGGGAGACAGCAGAGGGCAGCTTAGGGGGGCCCCTACGGCACCAGCATCGCAAGAGCCCCACGGGCCACTCGCAACCACTGGGGCCTGGTGTGTGTCTGTGCTTTACCCTGGGGTGCTGTGTGACCTCAGGGACTCTGCCTGCCCTCTCTGGACTGCCTGTGCTGAGGTCATAAGACACAGGTGATGGAGAAGCCGGGAAGGAGGCCACGCGCCTTGCCACGCTGGAAGAGCCAGTCTAGGACCGCCTTTTGCTTTATAGACTGAAGGAATTAAGGAAATGGAGGAAGCCATTGTGTCAACAAGGGGTTAAATAAACAGGGGAAGCGGGACATCAACAAAGGCTGAGCTGGTGGAGCAGGTAGTGAGTCCAGGAGGAGTTAACAGAGGAAGTGACAGTGTCAGCAGGCCTCCAGCGCAGAGGTGGCTGTGAGGGAGTTAAGTAAGCAGAGGAAGTGATAAGGGACAGACTGGGTGCCAGCTCCCGAGGTGTCAAACTCACCAGGGGAGGCTCTGGAATCAGAGGCTTCTCCGGCCTGGCCACACTCGCAGAGAACTGGGCCGTGGCCACTCTGGTCCCGCCTCCCCAGGCCAGGGGGCTGCAGACTCCAGCCTGTCCCCCGATCCCCACCCCGTGGCCCCATCTCTCCAGAGTGCCCCCAGCCCTGAAGACGCCGGGCAGATGCTGGGCACAGCTGGTGCAGGCACAGCTGTAGGCACCGGGAACCCAGCCAAGAAGGGGATGCGGGAAGCCCTGCCCTCAGAGGGCTGACATTCCAGCTGAAGAGCCAGCGAGGAAGGCGATGAACATAAATTGTCTAACAGGTGTCAGAGGTGGAGGGCAGAGCTTCGGGGCAGGCCTAGAAAACCTGGAAGAAAGAGGCCGGGCACGGTGGCGCACTTTGGGAGGCTGAGGGGGAAAGATCGCTTGAGGCCAGGAGTTCCAGACCAGCCTGAACATCATCGTGTGACCTCATTTCTACAAAGAATTAAAAAATGAGCCAGTGTGGTGATGCGGGCCTATAGTCCCAGCCACTCAGGAGGCTGAGACGGAAGGATCGCCTGAGCCCAGGAGGTCGAGGCCGCGGTGAGCTGTGATCATGCCACTGCACTCCAGCCTGGGTGTCAGAGTGAGACCCTGTCTCTGATTAAGAAAAAAAAGAAAGAAAGAAAAAGAAAACACTAGAGAAAGTGGAAAAGTGAGTCATGTGGCTCTGGGCGTGGCCCTGGAAAAGAACATCCCAGACAGGAGCAATGACAAACGCAAGGCCTTGGGAGGGGGATGCCCGTTGTCCCCCGCTGAGGGATGGCAGAGGAGGTGGGTCCGGTGGTTGACATGAGGGTGGGGTAAAGGGAGGAAGGAGAATGCGGGAGCCAGAGCAGTTTAGCCAGGCCTCAGTGGTCACGGGACCCCACGCCAAGGCCACAACGCCCCCCAACACCCTCCCCTCACACACACGCTTGCCGCTCACCCCATCGGTGAAGAAGCTTCGCAGCATCCGCAGGCTGGGCACACGGTTTGGCAGGCGCCTGGGGAGCGAGGGCGGGGGTGAGGGTGTGGGAGGCACATGGGACCCCTCGTCAGCCCAAGCCCCAAGGCCCAGAGGCCTTCCGGGGCAGCTCCACTGCCCTACACGTGGAGGGCCCCAAGGCCCACGGCCCAGCCCAGGGAGCCGCTGGCCCGGGTGGCTGCGGCCGCCCACCCCCATCCAGACGGGGCCTCACCGCAGGACCCGGCCCTCGTCGCGGAAGGTGTTGAGCCCATCGTCGCAGGACTTGGAGCGCTCCGTGGTGATGGCCAGCAGGTAGGAGGAACGGCGGCCCGCCTTGATGCTGCCTGCGAAGCCTCAGGGTCAGCGGGTGGCAGGTTGGGGCCTCCCAGAGCCCTCCCTCCTGGGCAGGGGACTCTCCCCACGGGGCCCAAGGAGGAGTAGAGACCGGTCATGAGGGGCTGGACATCAGGCACCAGGCCTGACCGCAGCGAGGGAGAGGGCGGGGCAGGGGCGTGGGCACTCACTGCAGTCCTGTGAGTAATGGCGGCCGAGGGCGAAAGTGAAGGTTGGGGAGGACGGGCTGGTGCCCAGGGCCGGGGCAGAGTTCATGGCACTGGAGACCACGGCAGAGGCGGGGACGTGCTTGGCTTGGAGGTCGATGCTGGGGCTGGTGGGCTCATCTGCCAGTGGAGGGAGGGGCACGTGAAGGCGGCAGAGTGCTGGGCCTGCCCACCCCTTCAGCTTTGGCAGCTCCAGGGCCACATCCCAGAGGATCCCGCTGGCAACCTGCCCACTGCCAAGTGTGCCTGGCCCACCAGACTGTGGTCACGGAATCTCTCTGCACAGCTGGTCTCCCCAATCACATCAAGGGCACCCAGGAGCGGGAAGAGTGGCCCCCTAAGATGAGACTCCTGAAAACAGCCAGTGTCCCCCATCAGACCAGGAGCTTCCCGAGGGCAAGAACTGTGTCTCCGCCATCAGACTTAGGAGACTGTGAAAACGTGGACTGTGTCTCCCTCGTCAGACTGAAGGTACTCTGGGAGAATGGACTGTCTCCCCCATCAGACCAGGAGCTTCCTGAGAGCACGGACTTGCCTCCACCATCAGATTAAGGGGACTGTGAAAGCATGGACTGTGTCTCCCCCATCAGACTGAGGGCTCTGACAGCATGGACTGTATCCCCCATCCGGCCAGGGGCTGTGTCTCCCTATCACACTGAGAGCTTCCCAAGGGTAAGGACGGTCTCCCCCATCAGCTGGGGGCCCTTAAGGGCAGGGGCCACATCTCCCCCTGGGACTGAGAGTTCTCAGAAGACGAGAATTCATCTCCCCCTGGGTCTGGGGGCTCACTAAAAGAAAAGTTGCGTCCCCCGCCCCGCCCTGGGCCTCCTTCCTACCTGATTCCGCCTCCAACTCCCTCATGACCTCTCTACCCCTGCATCCCTGTCTCCTCCCCAAGCCCCCAGGCCCAGTCAGCCCACCTGCCCCCTCACTGGAGCCTCGTGTTCAACAAGCCCCAACTTCCTCCTGTTCCTCCGGCCCCACCGCCTCTCATTCCCGAGGGGTGAGGTGCCACCTCCGGCCCGGCCTGGGGACCTCCCCGCCCTTGCTCTCCTCCTGCCTCTCCTTCCCAGCCTCTCTTCTGAGGCAAGAATCCAGGGTTCCCTCTGCTCTCAGGATAAGGCTCCATACCTCACGGCCAATGAGGCCCCTGGGCCTGGAAGCATCCTCATGACCCGGAAGGGCATGCGGCCTCACTCAGGGTCACTGTTCTACTCTCTCCTTGAGCATTCTCCCTGACCAGCTCCTCATCCTTCAAGTCTTGGCCGAAATGTCCTTTGTCCATGATTCTGTGTGGCCACCGTGCCCCAGGCGAGGCTCCATCGCCCTTCTCTGTCCTGTTCGAGCTCCCTGCACTACCACACACCCATCCCACTGGACTACTCCTGGCTGACCGTCAACCCCTGCTGGACTGTCCACTCCAGGGAGCACAGAGCTCAGCACAGAGCCCAGACGCAAAGCTCTGCTGGATGGACACAGGGATGGAGGGCGAATGAAACAGACAAAGAACAGAAAGTGCAAAGGGAAGATGGAAGGAAGAGTGAAAGGAAGAAGGATGGATAGATGGGTGGATGGAAGAAAGGAACAAATGAATGAACAAAGGAAGGAGGGAGTGAGGGAGGAAGGAAAAAGGTTAGGTGGATGAAAGAAGGAAGGAGGGAGGAAGGGAGAGAGAAAAGACAAAGCAGATGGAAAGATGGCTGGAAGGATGAAAGAAAGGATGGAAGAACAGATGAGCGGGCCGGGCGCGGTGGCTCACGCCGGCAACCCCAGCACTTTGGGAGGCTGAGGCAGGATGCTTGAGCCCAGGAGTTCAAGACCAGCCTGGGCAACGTGGTGAGACCCCGTCTCCACAAAAATAAAAACAAGAATGACGGATGGGTGATTTTTCGTCTTTGAAAAACTTGCCTGTGGCAAGTCTTTCTGCCATGAATCTTCTTTCTTTCTTCTTCTCTTTTTCTCACTAATATACTTTGCTTCAAAACTTTAAAAAGAGAATAATGAGCTGGGCTTGGTGGCTCAGCCTGTCGTCCCGGCATTTTGGGAGGCCGAGGGGAGTGGATGGCCTGAGCCTGCAGGCTCATGACCAGCCTTGGCAACTTGGCGAGACCTCGTCTCTATAAAAAATTAGCCAGACATGGTAGCGCACCAGTGGTTCTGACTACTTGGAAGACTGAGGCAGAAGGATAGCCAGAGCCCAGCAGGTCGACACTAGGGTGGCCATGAGTGTGCCACTATGATCCAGCCTGGGTGACAGAGTGAGACTCCAACTCAAAAAAAAGAAAGAAAAAGAGAATAATGGCTGGATGGAAAAATGGATGGATGGATGAATGAGTGAATGGATGGATGGGTGAACAGGTGAATGGACAGACAGATAGTGGACACAGAAACAAGAGGATCCCATCAGCATCCAGCCCAGAGAGCTGCCCCAGTGGGCGGGTCCAAGAGGACACAGACCACCTAGCCTCCCAGGATGGCCAGCTGCACTGTCACTCACCAATGAAGGGAATGGAAGCCAGAGAGTCTTCGGTAGCAGCCAAAGGGGCCACCTTCCTGCCTGGGCGCTCCCCTCGCCCGCTGGCCTCTGGTTCTGAGGACTCGTCACCGAGTCCAAGGTTCATCTGTCTTGCAGGGGCGGGCTGGACCTTGCGGCCCGTCGGGGGCTTCTGCCTCAGGACCACCTCGTCTTGGCGATCCTCGATGGGAGTCTCCAGGGCCCGGGTGGTGGGTTCTGGCCGGCCAACCCTGGGCGGTTCGGAGGCCTCTGGCGGGAACGGAGACTGGGCCAAGCTGAAGGTGGGCAGCCCCCCGAAGGGCGAGTCCCGGAAGGAGAGGGCGTGCAGGAGGCCCGTGCGGCGCTGGAAGGACGGGCTGTAGCTGCGGTAGCCGACGTACCCGACATCGTCCAGGCCCTGCAGGCCAGATGGTGGTGGGGCCTGCGGCCCCGGCAGGTCCCGAGATGCGCAGGCAGGGGTGCGGGCAGATGGACGCTGGGGAGCCCAACCACAGCGCTCGAAGCGCGGAGACACCAGCGCCCCCGGCCCCAGGGCCTCCGCTGAGCGGGTGGTCCGGCTCAGGTAGTCATCCGAGCGAGCTCGATGCCAGCCCTCCTGGCCCAGCT
>NW_007075317.1:10499-11730 GCF_000164805.1 Carlito syrichta
GGGCCCCGGGTCACTCCAGGCAGCAGGACTCCGGGGGTCGCTGGGCAGCACTGAGACAGGCTCAGGCACCATAGTGGCCCAGGCGGAGACCCGGGCCGGCGGGGCATAGGTCTTGCGGGGGTAGCAGATGGGGGGCGGCTCGGGGATGCTGCGGGCCTCTCCAGAATACGGCTCGTTCCCTTTCAGGTAGGCGTCCTGCGAGTAAGCCTGGCGGAGACACAGAGGCGGGTGAGCAGGGCAGACGGGGTCTGTGGGGCAGACCTGGGAGGTCAAGGCCCCCCGAAAGTGCCTGAAGGGAGAGGCCCACCTGGGAAAGTCTTGAGGACGTGGGCGTGGAAAGGCACGGCCAGGGGGAGGAAAAGAAGCCTCTGAGAGAGACACACACACACAGACTCGAGAACGAGCTGGGCTTTCTCTGAGACTTACGACAAGGACTGCCCTTAGCCGCAAACGTCCCAACATCTGTTTTCCCGGGTCCTCCCCCATCCTGCCTCCCTGCTCCTTGAGTCCGTGGATGCCCACAGCCCCTCGGTTGGAGCCGGGAAACCCCAGCAGAGGCCAAGGTGGCAGATGACAGGGAAGAAAGCCGGCTAGGGGTGTGTCTGGGTGGGGCGGGCTGGTGGGCGGAGGCTGGGAGAGCCCAGCTGTCCCTCCATCTGGGGAGCTAGGGACCTGGCTTCTGAGTCCCTGGGGTGAGGAAGAACTTGCCCCGTCTTGCTCCCTCGGGCCAGGCGTGGAGGAGGGGCCAGACGGACGGAGGGGCCCTGGGCCATCTTCTGCCACCCTAGGCCTGAAATTTGGCTCTGGGAGCTGAGGCTGACGCTGCATTGCTGAGGAGTGACAGGGAGGGCGCCCGGGCCCAGCCAAAAAAGGACGGTCGGAGCCAGCCTGGCCCTTGAGGAGCTCCCCGGGGGCCTCGCTTAGGGAGCGAGGTCTCCAAAGGTGGGGGTGAAAGCCAGCACACACACACTGCCCCAAGAAGACGCCGGAAGATACACACCCAGAGACACACTGGCACACAGAGCAAAGCACAATGAGACACACACACAAATAACTACACCTCCGGTCCCAGGCACAAACATCATGTGATGAGGATGAGCCAGACCACACCCCCGCTTGCTCGCCCCTCCAGCCACGGCGGGCACACACATACCTCTCCCTCTTGCCATCCTGCCGGCTCGCCCGGCTCCCTGCATCACGGCGGTGGCAGCATCCCGGCCCACCTCCGCCC
>NW_007075317.1:11812-20089 GCF_000164805.1 Carlito syrichta
CTGACCACTGCGGCGCCTCGGCCAGGGCCTCCGGTCCCCCCTCAGTCTGCCCTCCCGGCGGCTCCCCCAGGCCCCCACCCGGCTCTCTGGCTGGCTGGCAGGAGGAGGAGGGAGGGGAGTATGGGCGTGGAGGGGCCTCGCTGCGTCGGCGGTGGCGTCAGCGGCTGCCGCGGCGTGATTGGCCTCCCGCCTTGGCTCCCAACCACAGGAATGCCTGGGCCCCACCCTCTGACTGGAGGAGGTGGGGGGGCAGTGAAGGCCCCCAGATGCTGACATCTGGGGCTGCCAGCCCACCCGAGCCTGGACAACAGAGATGGAGGCTGTTTCCCCTTCCACTCTGTCCCTGCAGGCTGTGGGGCATCCTAGGTCCCGCCCTGCCATCCTCTGTAGCTGCCCTCACCTCAACCTTGGGGGGCTGTACAGGCAGGGCCTTTGGGACTTGGAGTCCGCCGTCCACTTCTCTGAGCCCTCTCCCTCCCCAGAAAGAGCAAAGGGACAATCGAGGTCAGGGGTGGAGGTTCCCAGAGGGGCATCGTGCCAGGCACGGCACTGTGATTACAGTGATTACAAGAGAGCGTCCTAGACAGAAGTCAACTTGGCAGCTCCCAGGGCCAACCCGGGGGCCATGACCTCAGGACATGTGGGCTGCCGTCTGCCTGGGACCCATGAGACCAGAGAAGTGGGCACTGGGCAGAGAGGACCACCTGGGCTCTGGGCACGGAGAGGGAGCCAGCTTGTGAGCGTGTGAACCTGTGTGTATAAATGGGCATACCTGTGAGTTCAAGGCAAGGTTCAAGCCATGCCTACAGGCCACGCTCCTTGCCTGGTGGGCTGGGTACTGTCTACTAGTGTGCTGAGGTGTCCAGAAGGGAGGACGTTCAGACCACACACCATAATCATATAAACCCTGGATGCTGTGACACTGGTGAGCACATGTGCTGATGTCTGCAGGCACATGTTGTGATAAGTGGTGCGGATATCTATGTCGCGGCAGTGAGGCCCAAATGTTCACACTGTGTTGCACTGCGTAGAGCCCAGAGGCTGGTGAGCGTATTGCCAGATTTTGGTGCTTGCAGGTGTGCCTGGGGTTGTCTGTGGCATGTGCCTGGCTGCATGTGTGCCGTGGCATGAGATGTGAAGGGTAGGACTGTGGGTTGTGTTGTGCGGCTGTGCATCTGGTGTGTTCTGCATATGTACTGAGTGGTACATGTGACAAGGGCTGGGATGCGTGCACTGGGTAGTTCTGGTATGTGCTGTGTGTGTGTGTGTGTGTGTGTGTGTGTACACACCCACCAGAGATACACTCATTCAGGGTCTGGCAGGGAGGGGGTACAGGAAACAGGCAGGAACTGACGAGAACCGGAGAACATGCCAATCTGGCAGGGCCCGTTGGGCCATTCTCCCTCCAGATACTCTGGCAGGAATCCTGCCTGCCAAGGTCTGCACCTCCCTCTCCCAGTGCAGAGCAGCCCTGAGTGAAGCAACAGCCAGCAGGGGCCCAGGGATGGGCCCAGCATCCCGACTGGGCAAGGCTGGCCCGTGCCACCACCCACACTCCCTTCTCTGCCTCCCAGCGGGGCAAGTGCGAGAGCTAAGGAGGGCTGTGTGCTGCCCACAGGGCTCCTCTACTCACAGCAGGGGCAGAACTCACCAGCTGGAGGATGTCCTCATCCTTGGGCATGATGGATAGCTCCAGAGTGTCGTCGCTAGAGACAGGGCAGAACGTCAGGCCCGCTGGGGCCAAGGGAGCAGACCATGCAGGGACGAGGGGGTGTGAGCCATCCCAGGAGGAGGGTGCTCACCTGTTCTGGATCAGAGCTATGACCTGGGAGTAGGTCTTCCCTATGACGCTCTCCCCATTCACCTTCACCAGCCGGTCTCCTAGGGACACAGGGCGGCGCCACGCGTCAGTAGGCCAAGGGGTGTCAACGGCCCGACCTGAGAAGCCCTGCACCAGGTGGGGATGACACTGGCGGGACATCTGGATCCAAGAACCCCATCCTAACCAGAAGGACAGAAGCAGGACCCCAGAGGGGTGCTGCAAGCAGGGCCCTGGGGCAGCTCACCCGTGCGAAGCCCCGCCCTGTGGGCAGGGCCATCATCCTTCACGTTCTTGACAAAGATGGTGTCCATGGGCTCCAGGCGGTGCCGGGGGGAGGGTCCTGGTGGGCAGCAGCCAGGTTAGCTGGGGGTGGCTGCAGAAGGTCGCACCCATGCACAGCTACACACACAGGGGACACACACTCAGAGAATGATCACTCACCCAGAGACAAACACACACAGGCCCACACACCCACGGCAACACTGCGAACAGACCCACGGATGCAGAGACCAGACAGGAGGACACATGCCTGGGAAAACGAAAACCTACAGGGACAGAGACAGTCACCTGTGAATGCCTATTGAGTCTCGTCATGTGCTAGAAACTAGACTAAAAAGGGCAAACAGACACGGTCTGCTGGGCGTGGTGGCTCACGCCCATAAAACTAGGATGTGGGGAGACTGAGGCAGGAGGACTGCTTGAACCCAGGAGTTTGAGACCAGCCTGGACAACATGGGGAGACTCTGTCTCTACAAAATTAAAAAAAATTAGCCGGATGTGGTAGCACAAGGCTGTGGTCCCAGCTACTCAAGAGGCTGAGACAGAAGGATTGCCTTAGCCCAGGAGGCTGAGGCTGTGCCGAGCCGTGACTGTGCCACTGCACTCCAGTCTGGGTGACAGAGTGAGACCCTGACTCAAAATAAATAAAGAAAAATTTAAGAAATTAAAAAAGACACAGTTCTTGCTCTTCCAGAGCTCACTGTGCAGTGGGGAGACAGATTCTCACACATGTGTGCACACAAGTCACAGACCAAGGAAAGGGCACCACACAAGAAGTCCATGTCAAGTTCTGAAGACACCTGGCAGGGAGGATGTCCACACCCAAGTGCCTGGCAGGACAACCAGCACTCACATCTCCTCCCCACCCCCTTCCTCAGGCTCAGGGAGCTCTAAGTAGAGGTCTGAGGACCCCAGGATGGGTACAAATTGTGTTACACCCCAACAATATCCCTCTGCTGCTGTGTCCATCAGAGAAACAGGCCTATTCTAGCTGACTCCTCCCCCACCACAGCCTCTGGGGTGGGGGCCCAGGGAGACAGTGTTACCATGGCTGCCCAGCAGAAGGCTGGTGGCAAGGCAGGAAGGAGCTCTGTCTTGAATACCCTGGGGCCTGGGTGCCAGCAGAGACCCCGAGGGGCAGCCAGGTCCACAGCAGGGGGAGTCAGGCTCCCATCTTACGGGAAAAAGACCTCCAGGCCCCCGACTCCCACCAGGATCTCCCTGTCTCTACCCCCAAGAACAGCCCTTGCTTGGTGCCCAGGACCTGTAGTCCTGCCTCTGCCTTGGCGCAGGCTGGCAGCGGCTCAAGGGCAGGGCCCAGACCCAGACACTTATCTGCACCCCAGAGCGCCCACAGTGTGACATGAGCAGGCCCGGAGGGACAAAGATGTGAGAAAGGAAAGGCGGAGGACGGGGACATGGTGAGAAGGAGGAGGAAATGCCCAGGGAGACCAAACTGGGAACACAGAGAAGAGCGGAGACAGGAACAGGGGTCAGGGGCACAGAAGCACACAGGCCGCTTGTGGGAGAGGGAGAGAAAGGAGCCAGCCCCCCACGCCTCACTCACCTCCTCCGCGGCCTCCATTCTCCTCCTCCTGCAGGGAACAGAGAGGGCCGTGGGCCTCAGTCCAACCCTCACAGCTGGGCGGGAACCCCTCAGGTTCCTGCCACCCCCTATCTCCTCCCAGCTAGCCCAGCACATGGGGGGGCAGTGAGAGGGGAGGTGTCTTGGGGAAACCAAGTCCTAGGCAAACTTCCCTAGTCACATGCACTCCCCTCTCACCCTTTCTAATCCCAGCATCCCAGCTGTCTGGGAACCCCCGATCCAACAGGGGACCCACAAGCCCTTCCCTCAGGGAGCTCCCAGCCCGATGGAAGAGGAGCTGCCACACACACTCACACACAGAAGGCCCAGGCAGACTGAGATAAGCACAGGACACTGCAACTGCACTATCAGCTCTCAGAGAATGTGGAAGGGAGGCCCAACCGGTGTCCTCTGGGGGAGGGGACACAGGCAAATTGGAGGGTGGCAGGGAGAAGGATTCTGGGTGAGGGGACCAAGCTGCAGTTACTTGGTGGCAGGGGTCAAGCACATGCAGGGCTGGACCCGCCGAGGTCAAGGAGGTCAAACAGCACGCAACGCTCAGAGGAAAGCTTCAGGCTCGCAAGGAGAGAACAAGGAAGCCAGTGAAGGTTCTTTGGTGGAAAATAGTGAATGTAGCAAGATCAGTTAGGGGAGAGGGTTCTGGCAGCCAGGGCAAGGGGCCGAGGAGGCCCACTGGGAAGGCCCTGGGATCACCAGGTGAGGGGAGGGGTGCTGCATTTGGGGAGAAACTAGGAAGGAGGGAAGGAGGTCAGAGAGAAAGATGCGCCAGCAGGACGTGGCGATTTCGAGCTGGATGGGGCTTTCAGCGTCACCTGGTCTAACCCTCTCCACAAACATCCATCTTATAGATCACAGGGTGTGACCTGTCCAAAGCCACTCAAAGACTCAACAGCAGAGCCAGGACTGGAACCCAGGACTCTGTGGCACCCAACAAGGACAGGGTGGGCCCTGGGAAGGCCGTGGGCACTGCTGGGAGCGGCCCTCAGCCCCTCCTCCTATGTGGGGTGTGCCCACTGATGTGAGCTGACAGGGCGAGCGGGTGGCAGAGGCAGACAGATGCGACTGGACGGCTGAGCTCCCTGCAGGCTCCCAGGCAGCAGCAGGAAGGACAGGAGGACTCAGCAGAGCTCACCCTCCTCCTACCTCCAGGCCACGGGTCCCGCCAGGCCTGGGCAGGTTCCAGAAAGGGGACACAGCGTGTCCCTGGCTCACCCTGCCTGGGTCTCCCAGCTCCCCTTGTGAGCCAGGACTTCCACACAGCCCGGACCCCTCATGACGCTGCCACCCAACCCCGCAGGGTTCCCTGAAGGAAGGTGGCAGGGCCCAAGGAGGGCCACTCCAAGGGAGGAGGGAAGGAAGGCCTGGGGTTCCAGGGAACAAGGGGGCTGGTGTCCTTGGGCATGGGGGTAGGGTCCCCTCCCCACGCATTCCTAAGCACAGCTGCAGCCGATGAGAACAGTTACGCTGGCACCAATAGGCCTATGAGAGCGGCAGTCAAATGTCCACATGACGCGCGTTTACAGACACCATATGCACACATGCAAAAATGCACATTTGCATGTCCATGTCTGGCACATGTGCACACGGAGAGACATTCGAGCACACAGACAGAGACGGTGAAATCCTACATTTGGCTCTCTGGCAGGTGGGGCCAAGGTCCCCAAAGGAGAGTCCCCAACAACTGTGCAGGCTGATCCCACCCTGAGGGGAGTGGGTAAGAAGGGTTCACTGATGCCAGAAGAAATGTTTCCTTTGCCGGAAGAGAGCGGGCACAGGAGCAGGGCCCGCACAGGGAGCCCCAGTGGCCCCCTGGGTCCTGTCTCCTTCCCAAACTCCTGCTTTGCTGCCAGGGACCCTTCCCGCAGTCCACAGCCTTGGTTGGGCTTGAGACCTCCGGCTCCTGGACTCAGAGAACCTGACATTTATATTAGGGTGGAAAAGATCCTTAGAGACTTGATGCCTAAGGTTACAGCAGGAGAAATGGAGCCCAGTGAGTGAGAGATGGCCCCAAATCCACCGAGAGTGGGGCGTCGTCCCGGGACGAGAACACCAGACTCCTGCATCCCAGCCCAGGGCTCCTTCCAGCACACGGAGCTGTGGCCAGCATGGGCCCGGGCACTCTGGGCGGGTCCCACGGGTGTGTGAGGACAGCCTCCCTGAGAACTTGGACTTGGAGGGGTGGCTGACCCCACTAAGAAGCAGCTGATGGCCCGGGGTCCCAGGGACTCCATCTCTCCCAAGACGGCAGTTCCCCTTCCAAAGACCAAGTGTCTAGGGTGGGAAGCAAGCCTCCTGGTTCCTCAGCTCCAGGTGCCTTGCCCTGAAGACCCCAGCCCTCCCCTCTCCCTGAGAAGGCCCCATCCCCGGTGAGTAGGGGGTTTCATCCACGGTCGTGTAGTACAGATGACCCAGCCAGGGCCAACACCGCCTCCCTGCAGCTCTCCTCCCCAGCCACCACAGAAGGGCGTGAGCTTGGACCCCAGGAAGGACTACTTCTCCAAGCAGGTCGCAGGACCATGGAGGGGACTGATGCAGAGAGGTCCCACAGAAGCTTCCCTGGTGGCCAGGTCAGTGGCGCCTGGGGTGTACCTTCAGGCTGCAGTGCACGGCCGACTCAGGCGGGTACACGATGAAGTGGCGCAGGGTGAAGCCAAAGCCGTCCTGGAGATTCTTGCGCAGCAGCAGCGTCCTCGGCCCCTGCCAGGGGAGGGGGCGCCTCGGCGAGCACCCATCTCTCGGGCCCAGCGGCAGCTGCAGGAGACCGGGACAGGCTGAGTGCCTGCGCGGCCGGCACACCCGGCTCTGCCTACAGCCTCCCCGCCTGGGATCCGGTGGCAGTGGAAGGGCCTGCCGCCCTGGGGTGCCAGGCAGCCTCCCTGCCCCAGCCTCCCCCTCACTCCCCTTCCTCTCCCCGTTTCAACAACCTGACAGTTCTTCCTTCTCTTTCTCCCCCTCAATCCCCTCAGGATGCCTTTGCCGCCGGGGAAATCACTCATGACAGGGAGCTCCTTCAGGTCAGCTCAGCGGAGGCTCACTGAGCACCTACTGCGCGCCAGGCACTGGACACACAGCCTCCTGCCCAGGGCGTGCCTGTCACTGTCTTAGCTCACACACGCGCACGTGTGCACACACAGGCACACACTTATGCAGACACACACATCCACGTGCACTCACGCAGACAGAACACACTACAAACATGCAGACAAGCACGTGTGCAAACATGCACACAGGCAGACACAGATGCACACGCATGCACAAGTACACATGTGCACACTGATGAAGACACACAGACGTACACACAGTGGCATATAACCAGAGTCTATGCACACACAGACTGGCACACACACATCCTTCAGGAGCAGGGGGAGAACACATATGGGGAACCCAAAGCCACGTGGGCGCCAACTGGACCTCAGATGACCAAAGGGACTTCCCGAGGCTCGAGAGTCCCACTCTGAAGCCTGGCTGCCTCCCCAGAAAGGCTGGTGGAGGGACTGGGTGCAGAGGGAAGACACCCACCCGTTCTGGGCTCCCACTTCACTACTAAGGTTCCTTCGTGTCGTCTTCTAATAGCTGGATGAAGCTTAGAAACACTCGCCCCTCAAATGTCCCGAGACTGAGAAACCATGCACGTATGCACCCGCCCTCCTGACCATAGGAGGGGAGCCAGCAAATGTGCCCAGCCCTCTGCTAGGGATCGTCTGGGCTGCCACTGAGCAGGCCTGGGAAAGAGGATTGATTCTCAAATCTCAGAAGATTAAAGAAAAATGTGATACCAACCAGGCAATGTGGCAAGAACTCATCCCTACTATATATATATATACATATATATATATATATATATTTTTTTTTTTTTTAAACTAGCCAGGTGTGGTGGTGGGCGCCTGTAACCCCAGCTACGCGGCAGGATAGGCGGGATGATCACCTGAGCCTAGCAGGTCAGGTGAGCCATAATCATGCTACTGCACTCCAGCTTGAGCAACAGAGTAAGCCTCCGACTCAAAAAAAAAGAGAAAGAAAGAGGAAATATGACAGAGGCAATAGGCCTGCTTAACACAGCCCAGAGGTCAGAGCCAGGTGAAACACACAGGAGGCTGAGTGGACTTCCAGCCAGCAAGACCGTTCTCACCCTGCACAGTCTGGAAAACCATCCAGATGAGGCTGGGTGCTCCCGTCCTGGAGGGGCCAGGCAAAAGCTGGAAGACCCACCGTCCGGGAGCCTGGGCAGGTGTTCTGGCGTCAGGGGAGTCCAGCGGTGCTCCCAGGTTCCCTCCCTGTCCTTCGAGTCCAGACCCTCCCACTGAGCCCACACCCCCACGGCGGCCTGGGAGCCCAGAGAAGAAAATTCTCTGGGAATTCTGCTGAGGCCTGAAATCCCCTGGATTTCCTATCTCTGCTGACCTGGCAAGGAACTGATCAGGGAGCAAAGAGGGTCGGGGGACCCCCCAGGGCCCTGCCCGGCCAGAAGTCCCTGCTCCTCCCCAGTGTGGGCTGCCCCCCACTCAGGCTTGGAGCGAGGCTGTTCACGGACCCATTGTTTTGCTGGTGTCCTGGATTAAGGTTTAAGCCA
>NW_007075317.1:20109-21351 GCF_000164805.1 Carlito syrichta
CATCCTGCCCGGAGCTGCTGCCAGCTGCCTGGGGGGGCCGCTCCCTGGGGGGCCCACATGTAATCCAGGGCGGGAGGCATGCCTTCCTCTCCCAGGTCCCTCCTTGTCCAGGCACTGCTAGCGCCCTGTCCCTTATCGCCGCCTCTCCCTTTCCCCTGTCCCTTCCTTTCAGTCTCCGGCCCCTGACTCCTTCCAACTAGGCTCCTGAGAATATCGGTAATCCCCCTGCCACTGCCACCACACCCCCGCCAAAGAAGACACCACAGTCCCCCTCAAGGGCCAGAGCTGGCAGCTCCCCTTGGGAAGTTCTTCCTTGGGTTTAACCTCAATCCTTCATGTCATTATGCATGTATGTTTCCTCTCCTACCCTCTGACCTGGGACAACACTGAGTCTTGCTCTTATCTGGATGGGGAGGGAGGTGACATATGCAGAAAAAAGGGCCAGCAGTAACAACCAGAAAGGGGATTAGATTGAGGAGGGGTACAGCTCACACCCACCCCAACTTTGCCTCTCTGACTTGGGAGTCACTTGGGGGACGCAGGGACATTTCTGATTAAATTCCCCTGGTCTGGGTCTATTTTCAAACACGACCACCCTCGTGTCAGGAATGAGAGCGACATCCAGAAATACCCACTGAGGATAGCAGGAGGGCAGCCTGCCCAGGCCACAATCAGGCAGCAGGGGACACGTGGTGGGCTGGCAGCACCAGGAACTGGAATCCAGGAGTCCCGCTCCCCCCGTCCCCCGCGGGAGCATGAAGAGGTCACTGCAGGGAGCACAGTGCTCAGGCTGGGCATGGCGCCCACTGTGACTCACGCCCTGCAGCCATCGGCGCCCCCAGCCCCGGAGTTCTCACCCTGAGATCACTCACTGCCTGCAGGCGCCATTCTGCCACCTCAGCCTCTGCCCACCGGCAAGCCCCGCGTGCCCTGTGCCCAGGCCCCTACCAGGGTAGGATGGGCAATGCCCGCTGCCAGGCTGACGGTCTCCTGCCAGCCCAAGCCCTCTAAGATGACTGCGTGCCCCGCGTCTCTCCAAACCTTCCAGCCCTTGCAGCCTTCCACCGCCCGTAACCCTAGAGGGCGGAGCCCCCTGGAGGCCTCAGGCCACCGACCCCGCCGCCCTCAGCCACCTCTCCCCAGCTCGGCAGTCTCCCGCTCCGGGGCCGCCGTCCTGGAACGCAGGGCGCACGCAGCTCAGAGGTCTCCGCGGGCTGGTGACCCCGTCGGCCCGCCCCCGGC
>NW_007075317.1:21729-35673 GCF_000164805.1 Carlito syrichta
CACTCCGGAGCCCCGGCCCGCGCGGCCACACCCGGCCCAGCACGGGCGCACACGCACACCCAGAAGCCACCCTCTCGATCTCGGAAACCACCGGCTCTGTGGCCCCAACGCCTGTGCTGCTTCACACACACACACACACACACACACACACACACACACACACACACACACAAGAAACACGTCCACATGCACTATGAGGCCCTCACAGCGCTGCACACCTTACCCACTGTACGGACCCAAAACACACATCCACACACAGGACACTCTCCCACCCCCCACAACACTCTCCCCCTGCCCACAAGCCCCACAGAAACACACTATTCCCATCCCACACACATTGTGTGTGGACACCCTTCTGTGTCCCACACATATACAATTCACATATCCTATAGAGACCCACTTGCAAGCATATGCATTAGGCCCTGAACGTACACCACTCCAGACATACCCTGCAGAGACACCCACAACCCCCGCTGGCAGACAACACCCTGCACAGGTCACACACTCCAGGCACTGTGCCACACCCCCACGAGTCTCACAGGCATAGAGAGAACACCCCAGAGTGCTAGCCACACACACAAAGGCTGCAGAGCAGTCCCACCACTCCCTGGGGAAGTGTGACCGCCCTCCTACCCAGGTCATCCTGCCCATTAGCTTGCTCCCCACCCCCAACGCTGGGCCCCTCCCGCTGCCGTACAGAATCAGACAGGAGACCCTGCTCGCCTCCACTTCACCCGTGTGGCTGGCAAAGGCCCTGGCTAGCAGGTGTGTGGCTGCCAGCTCCATTTCTAGCCCCCTTGGCTTTTCAGGAATGACATGCTTGTCACGACAGCCGCTCACTGTGGCCAGGGGTCATGACTAAGGCCCGACTGGTAGAGAAGGAAACAGGCCAGAGAGCACCTGGCTTGTTATGGCACCAGGATTCCAGCCCAAGCCCTTGTTCCAACTTCAGATCTTGCCCCCACACCCCAGCTAGTGAACGGGAGGGGCGGCAACTCCAGGCCAACTCTGATCCAGGAGGCCGCCAGGAGGAAGCAGCAGAAGGGAGACCCAGGCAGAAAAGGCAGCTCCCCGTCCCTCCCACCCCATGGTCCACTGTCCCCAGCCAGGACCTGCCAGGAGGGTGGCCCATTTGAGAGGCCACTGATACAGAAAGGGGAGGGGAGGTGGAAGGGCAGAGAGGGGAGGAGCCTGGGATAGGAGGGGAAGGGGACAGAGGGACAAGTGTGGGACCCTGGAGGGGCATGGGGGTGAGGAGACAGGCTGGGGGGCAGGATGAAAGGAGAAAGAAGGAGCCTGAGAGGAAGGGTGAGGTGAGGCGTGTGGGCGGCCATGTCAGCCGGGAGTGGTTTTGTTCTCCTGTTTCCTGTTTGCCGTTTCTGGGCCCCCCTGTGCTGGAGCTGGACCCCCACCCCCACCCTGGCGGAAGCTGGACGGGAAGAGTGAGGCTGCTGGAGCTGAGTCAGGAGGCTTGGGGGAGAGCAGGACACAGCATGGCCACGGGCACCTTCCCTGCCCTCGGTCGCCAGAAACCAAGGACTCTGTGTCGGAGCCACCCCTGCCCTTCCTGCCCCGTGCCTCCCTGTGACCCTCCCCAAAGGCCAGACCCTCACAGCCAGCGGGCAGCACCATCAACATGTCCTCAGCCGTGCCAGGCTCTGAGGGCAGCGGTTGGAGGATGTCCTCAGCTCCTAGGCGGGCCTGCTCTCCCAGCAAGCAGCCAGCAAGACCATCCAGCTGCCTTACTTGCTGCAAGTCCAGTCTGTGGTTCCAAGGAAACGGAGTGACCCTCCCCTCTCACGCCCCATGGAGCCTCTGATGGCCAACAGAAGCTGCTGTGTGCCCAGATCAAGAATCCCTTTTCAAAACTGCCCAGAGCTCTAGAGGTTGCAGGAAGGGGCGAGGTAGAGACCCAGCTTGGGCTTTCTGTGTCCGGGCTGCAGAGACCTTGGCGAGGATTAGCCCTATACAATGTTCACTTCCTGCCCTCTAGCCTGGCAGGGGCAGCAGGGCCAGCGAGGAGGGAACGGACTCCGGCAACATGGCCCGCCCCTTCCCCACCCCCACCCCTACACGGGACCTCAGGAGGCGGGTGCACACAGTAGGGCCTCAGAGGTCCTGGTCCTCGGTCCAAATGAATGACCCTCCAGGCCTGGGGAGTCTGTTGACTCCCTCCCCATTTCCTCTGGGAAAGGAATGTGGGTGGGCCCCTAGGGTGTGGGGGAGGGGCCAAAGGCTGGGAAATACCAGGCGTTGCTGAGATTCTATTCCAAGCCTTCCTGCCGGGTGAGCCCCCCCAACCCTGCCCAGCTTCCTCCCCATCAGAGACTCCCCCACAGGGGAGCAGCTCCTCCTGCCCCCTCCAGTTTGACCAGCTTGCAAAATCCATTTGGCCTCATCTTCCTGAGGTCCCTGCGGAGGGGGAGGGGTTGGAGGCTGCACCCCCAGGGGACAGTATCCTATCCGGGCGTCCCTCTCTCCGAAAGGGAGGAGGCCTCTCACTGCTTGAAAGCACTTTCACTTGTTCTCATTTGACCCTTGGCCCAAGAATTGGATAACCAGGAACGACCCATTTTTTAGCCACAGAAACTGAGGCTCAAAGAGAACAAGTGACTGGTTTGAGGCCTCCGTTTTACTAAGCTGGGACTCCCCCCCACCCCCGGGTCTAACCTCTCACAGACCTCCTTGCATCACCCTCCTGCCTATCCATTCTATGGCCACGTCTTGTACCAGCTATGGGCCAGGAGCCAGGACACCCTGGAGACTCAGGGATGTTGTCTCAGCTCCGGGAACCCTTGGGACCCTCCAAGTTCTGACTCTACCCCCACCAAGGGAGCCCCACTGTCAGGTGTGTGCGGTGTGTTCTCTCCGGGAGGTGACAGCTTTTGAGGGTGAGGCCAGACATCTCCCAGGTCAGCCCGCACAGGAGAGGGTGGTCTGGGTTGGAGGAGGGAGCAACCGGAACCTGGGGAGGGGGCGGGGAGCATCCTAGGGCCCAAGGATTGGTGAGTTGCTGGGGGCGGGGGCCATATAAGAAAGAGGGAAACTGACACTCTTGAGGGCACGGAGTTCTTGAAGTGAGAGAGGGGCTGGGGTCCGTTCTGGCTGCTCGTCCTTCCCCTCCTCCCAGACTACAAGGGGACAGTGGCCCCACCCGTCCAGCATGTGGCAAGCTCCACTGGTTCCATACACCAGTCACACCCCCAGATGCAGACCCATAGCCACCTCACAACGCACCCAGACAGGGCAAATCCACCGCCGGCCGCGCATCCCAGGCATGCGGGCAATGCGACAGCCACGTGTGCCCGCCGCCCACGCGGCCGGTGAACCTCCAGTCTCCTCCAGCAGAGGCGCTGCCCCTCGGGCCTCCTCCGCCCTTCTGCCCCATCAGGTGCCTGGTTCCCAGCACTGCGCAGAGGCTCCTGGACATGCCCTGACAGGCCGAGTTGACGAGCCGGCCAGGCAAGCCTGGTCTCCCTGCGCCCTGGTGTGCACACAACCTCGCATCTCTGGGAATCTACACTGTCTGGCCTGAGGCGGGGCGTGGTTCCCAGGGTCTCCCCAGACCCCACACTCTCCCGCTCTGGGACCAGCCCTGCCTGGGCTGGCGTGGGTTGTGTTCCCTCTTCCTCAAACTGGGCTAGGACAAGGAAGGCCAGGCTGAGGAGGAGGAGGAGAAGGAGCGGGGGGGGGAAGCACTTGCCAGCCAGCCAGACATCCCAGCACCATCCAGGAGCATCTGAGATAACCCCAAGCCCCACAGATCTCCAAGTTCTGTCCGTGGCAGTATAGCTCAGGGGTCAGCATGGGCGCTCTGGAGTCCAGAACTCCTGGGTCCGAGTCCCGTCTCTAACACTTTCTAGCTGCTAGACTTTGGGTGAATTACTTAACCCCTTTGATCCTTGGTGCCTCACCAAGAATATGAACATGACACTAATCTCCACCGCAAAGGTTGTTTGGGAAGATTGAGCAAATTCAAGAAAGTCTTAGTGCAGACCCACCACACACAGTAGGGGGTTAATAAAGGCAAGCTGACTTGATTGCCTTTTGGACAGTCATACTCACGTGCTCAGTCACACACTGAGACATGCAGACACTCTGCCACGTACACACAGACACGGTGACACATGCGGACACTCACAGACCCAGGCAGACTCGTCCTTACAAGCCTCACCCCCGCCTCCCACTGCCAGCCCCAGGTCCCTACAGGCTCCTGATGTGCCTCAGTTTCCCCCAAACAGGAAGGAATGGGAGCCGCTCCCCTTCCTTGGCAAACCCAGAGCACAGTCTCATAGGCCCCTTGGGAGTTGGGAAGGGGTGGGCAGCATGAGACCCCAGGATGGGGCTCCCAGCAGGCAAGAGCATGGCCAGGGTGCCAGGCTGGCGGGTCCCCGCCCGGGAGGAGCCAGCTCCCTCCTCAGGGACCCCAGAGGGAAGGAGATAAAAGACGGCATCTCTTCTCATGCTGGGAAATGAGCACTTGCAGAAAAGGGTGAGCCCAGAGCCAGCCACAAAGTAAACAGCCGGGCCACTGCCCAGGCAACGGCGGGCTGGTGTGGGACAGGGCTCACCACGCCCCTTCCACTCCTCACTATCTCAGGGCCTGCCATCCCCGTGTCCATTCTGGTCTGTGGGCCTGTCTGGGGACTCCCCCTAAGGAAGAGGCTATGCCTCCCCCATCAGACTGGGAGCTCCCTGAGAGCAAGGGCTTTTTCCTCACATGGGTCGAGGGTCCCCCCAGAGGGCGTGGCCTGTCTCTCCCCTCAGACTGGAGAATGATCAAGGCATAACCTGAGTCTCCCCCATTAGACAGAGAGCTCCCTGCAGACAATGACTGTTGAATTTTCAGAAATGGGCTTGCCCTCCTAGAGTGCTTGGTACATAGTAGGCTCTCAACACTGACGGCGAGGATGTGAAGTTGGAGCCCTCATGCAGTGTAAAATGGTACAGCTGCTATAGAAGGCAGCATGGCAGTGCCTCAGAAAATTCAGCATAGAATTACCATATGTAGGAGGCCAGAGGCAGTGGCTCATGCCTATAATCCCAGCACTTCAGGAGGCCAAAGCAGGAGGATCACTTGAGCCCGGGAGTTTGAGACCAGCCTGGGCAACATAGCATGACCTTATCCCTACGAAAAAATCACAAAAATTAGCTAAGCATGGTGGTGCACGCCTATAGTTCCAGCAACTCGGGAGGCTGAGGCGGAAGGATCACCTGAGCCCAGGAGGTCGAGGCTCTGGTAAGCCATAATCATGCCACTGCACTCCAGCCTGGGCAACAGTGAGATCTTGACTCAAAAAAAAAAAAAAAAGAATGACCATATGTCCCAGCAATTCCACTTCTGGGTATATATACCCCAAATAACGGAAGCCAGCGATTAGGGTAGATACTTGCACACACGTGTTCACAACAGCCAAGAGATGGCAGCAAGCCAGGTGTCCACCAACAGATGAGGGACAAACAAGGGATCCTCTACAGGGCGAATGTGGTTGCCCCGTGTGCTGGAATATTACACAGCCTTTAAAAAGGAAGGAAATGCTGACACACGCCACAACGTGGAAGAACTTTGAAGACATTATACCAAGTGAAGAACGTCAGACACAAAAGGACAAATGTTACAGGATTCCACTTATATGAGGAACCCAGACCCAGAGACACAGAAGCAGAATGGTGGTTGCCAGGGACCACAGGGAGTAGGAATGGGGGGTTCTTGTTTAATGGGTACAGAGTTTTAGTTTGGAAGAGGGAAAAGTTCTGAAGATAGATGGGGTGATGGTTGCACAACAATATGAATGAACTTAATTATTTTTTTTTTTTTTAAATAGAGATGGAGTCTTGCTATGTTGCCCAGACTGATCGCAAACTCTTGGACTCAACCAATCCTCCAACCTCAGCCTCCCAATGTGCTGCGATTACAGGAGTGAGCCACCATGTCCAGCCTAATTTTTGCTGCCCAGGCTGGTCTTGAACTCCTGACCTCAAGTGATCCTCCCACCTCAGCCTCCCAAAGTGCTGGAATTACAGGCATGAGCCACCGAGCCAGGCCACAAAAATATGAATGCACTTAATGCCACTGAACTGTACAGCTAAAAATGGCTAAAACGGTAATATGTATATTATATATATATATTATCACAATGTTTTTAAGAGGCAAAGTCAGAATCCAAACACACACACACAAATGCTGCAAGAGGATGGAACAAGCGAACAGGTCTCTCCTTGGCACCAGGAGCAGGCCCAGCCCAGAGGCTGCCCAGCACAGCTGGGCCCCTCCCGCCTGTGGACCTTCCCCTCCGGCCCTCCCACTGCACCTTCTCAGAGTCCCTCTTGTCGTCTTTGGGGGCCCAGAGGCCCCGCACAGGGGGAGCTCCCAGGCTGCTGGGGGACTGGGAACCCAGCACACAGCGGGTCGTCGGTCCTGATGGGACCAAGCATCCATTGAAGACAGGACCGACAGGTGCACAGACACTTCCAAGGGGGCCAGACCTCGGCCACACCGAGCACCCGCATGTCTGTTGCAACCCTCCACCTGCTCACACGCCACCTGCAACACATACAAACTACGGTGTGCACGCAGAGACACGCCCCTGTCCTCGCATGCGCTCCAGAGTCAAGGAGCTTTGTCAGGCCGGCAGGTCCTGTGGGCAGCAGAGCCCCCTGCTGGCCTGGCACTGGAATGCCTTCTCTCCCTGACAGCCCAGAGGGGCAGAGGGTCCTCGCTCCCCATCCTGATCCCCACCAAGTGCATTCTCCAGACCCTCAGCTCCAGCCCCGCCCCCACGTCACCCTCTCCCCATCTCCTAGAGAAGGGTCCCCTGCAGAAGCGACTGTGGAAGCTCGGGGTCTCCCTTTGGCCAAGGAGTAATGGAGAGAGGCCAGAGCCTCTCTGACTGGACATTACGGGCAGTCATTCCTGGAGACAGGCGACTGCCTGAGGTAGCTTCTCCGAAATCATCACCTCCATTCCCCAACCCAACTGGACAGCTCATTTCAGAAAAGGCTGGGGAAGAACTCGGTGCGGTCTCCCCCAGTTCTTCCTGTTGTCTGGCCACCTGGGCAGAGACAACAGGTGCACCCATTGGTCTCTTTCGGGTGACAGCTGATCCTTGTGAGCTGAGACCACACCCCTTCCCAGGGCAGGTCTCAGCAGCACATTACAAAAGTCTCCCCCAGGGCACTCGGGGCTTCCTTCAGGGAGAGACTCTCAGCCCCACCCCTGAAACCACCCACCCCCTCACCCCAGCCCTGCCCAACCAGCCCAGGTTACCCCTACTTTCCCCGTCACATGTGGCCCTGCCTATGAACCCTCCCTAACCCAGTCCGTAGAGGGGTGGGAGGGATGGTGGCTCTGTGGGGACAAACAGCCACCCCTGGGCTCCAACCCTCAAGGGAGCTGGCGTGGTTTCTGGGCTGGACTCTGTGGTCAAAAGAGGACAGAGGGCATCATCTTCCCACCAGGGCCTTCCCTCACCCGTCGACCTGGCCCCACGGTGGGGACAGGATGACCGTCATGGGAATGAAGGCCTGTAAGTGCTCACTCTGTCCCAGGACACTCATCCAACAGCAGGATGACCCCTTGAAATAAAGGTGGCACACAGCACCCACCACCTAGACCTCCTGGGCCCACAACCCGTCTGTGATAGGTAGGAGATGCCGCCTAGCCCACGGGGCACCAGGGTGTGGGGGACAGGAGACTGTAAGCAGGAGGCCACTATCACCACATCAAGAAGGCTGATACAGAGAGAGGGCCATACTTGCCATCAGTACTGGCCCTGGCCCTTTTCTGGCGGTGTGGCCTCAAGGTCATCACTCAAGGACCCACAGGTTTCTGTATTTCTTCAGCTCTAAGATGAAGACAGGGACAGCAGCTGGAGGAGTTGCTGGGGCCAGCGAGGGGGAGGTGTCCCGGCCCCAGCCCTGCATCCTACCAGAGTGGACGCTGCTCCCAAGGCCTCCCCCAAATGCAGCACCCCACTGGCTTCTGACAGTCCAGATTGATTGTTTTAATATGGCCACCAGGCCCTGTGGGACATGCCTCAGCCTCCACACCACCACACCCCCTTCCTGTGCACTCCAGCCAACCAACCTGGCCTCCTTCCAGTTCCTGTGAGGACCAGGCACCCTTCCAGCCTCAGGTCCTTTGCACATGCTGTTTCTGGAATGCAACCCACACCCTAATTAACTCCTGCCCACTCTGTAGCTCTCAGCAAAAATGTCACTTCTCCAGACTCTCCTCCTCTGGCCCCAGAACCAGGTCAGATACCTGTGCACTCGCCTGTCAGCGTTTATTTGTTGATGTGGTCATTTGACCAATATCTCTGCCCACTGACCTATGAGCTCCGGAAGCCAGGAGCATGTCTGTCTTGCTGGTGGCCACATTCCCAGCTCCTGGCACAGCATGGCCGGAGTGGATGCTGTTTCTGAATGCTGAGGAAACAGTTGGGAGTGACCAGGCGGAGGCTATCCAGGCAGGGGCTGCTTCCAAGCCTTGCCTTTTTTTTTTTTTCCCCCGAGTCGGAGTCTCACTCTGTTGCCCAGACTGGAGTGCAGTGGCACGCTCATGGCCACTGCAGCCTCTGCCTGCTGAGCTCAGGTGATCCTTCCACCTCAGCCTTCCAAGTAGCTGGAACTACAGGTGCGCACCACCATGCCTGGCTAATTTTTGTATTTATCGAAGAGATGAGGTCTCGCCAAGTTGTCCGGGCTGGTCTCGAACCCCTGGGCTCAGGCAATCCTCTCACCTTCGCCTTCCAAAGTGCTGGGACTACAGGCATGAGCCATCATGCCCTGCTCCAAGCCTTGTCTTTTTGCACTCCCTCCCCTCCCTCCCAGAGGTGAGGAAGCTGAGGAGGGAGGGGAGGGGAAGGAGGGGAAGGAGAGCTGCTGAAATCCTCTTTGCAGCTCTGCGCCCTCCCCCCGCTGGCCACGCTCCAGCCACGAGCCCTCCTCGTGGGTCTCAAACATGCCAAGCTCTTGTCCTGAAACTCAGGGCCAGCCCACCATACCAGGGCCTCCTCCCCTGGCATATGACACAGCTTGTCCGACCGCTCCCCATCTCCCTTGACAGACCCCTTGGGTATGAGCTTGACTTTCTGAGAGGCTTCCCGACCAGCATTTAGCAAGCTAAGGAGTGTGCCAGGGTCCCCCCGCTAGCCTCAGCTCAGGTCCAAGCTGCAGTGAGAGCCAATCCTTACTGCCCCACCATTCGCCTGATTACTACCAGCGTCTCCCCCTAGACCCAGCCCTCTCCAGGGCCTGTTTCCCTATGTAGCCTCTGCCACGAAGAGGCAGCTTAGGCATCTGTAGGTTTCAGGAAGATTGCTGGAGAGGACGAAAGTATGGGAAGAGGAGAGAGAGGAGGGAGTAGAGGAGGAGGGAGGACGATGGAGGGGCGGCCAGCCGTGAGAAACGCCAAGTATGCGAAGTACGCCAGCCCCTGAGCTATGAATAGTGCGCCAGGCTGGCGGCCCAGGTGGGCCCTCCCGCCTGCAGCCGCTGCCCTGCCCTCCAACTCGAGCTCTGCACAGGGGACCTGAGATGGGGCCAGAAATGGGGCATCGGCCAAGGAGGCACACTGTGCCAGACAGAGGCTGAGCAGCAGAGCCTGGGGGTGTGGTCATGCAAATGAGATACAAATAAAACACAGCAGGTGTCTCTGATTGGTGAATCCCTGCCCATCTGGGAACACAGGCCCAATGGGCATTCGGCTAGAGACTGCCCAGCCCTCAACCAGGCACAGCTGTCCCCCTTTTCCCCCCAACAGACGTTTCCACTGGAGGTCCCTTCCGGTTACTCCCACAGCCAAAATCCCACTGATGCTATGCAGCCGATGGAGGCCTCTCACCCTCTCTTTTTTTTTTGAGTTGGAGTCTCACTCTGTCGCCCAGACTGGAGTGCAGTGGCCGCTCCCGGCCACCACAGCCTCGACCTGCTGGGCTCTGGCAATCCTTCTGTCTCAGCCTTCCAAGTAGCTGGAACTACAGGCATGCGCTACCACGCCCGGCTGATTTTTTTATTTTAGTGTAGAGATGAGGTCTCACCAAGTTGCCCAGGCGGGTCTCGAACCCGCAGGCTCAGGCAATCCACTCACCTCGGCCTCCCAAAGGCGCGGGATTACAGGCTGAGCCACCGAGCCCAGCTTCACCCTCTTCTGTTAAGACCCTGGTTAAGGCCCAGTGTAGTGACTCAGGACTATTATCCTGACACTTTGGGAGGCTGAGGCAGGAGGATTGCTTGAGCGCAGGAGTTCGAGACCAGCCTGAGCAACAGAGTGAGACTTCTCTCTACCAAAAATAAAAAAAATTACCAGGCGTAGTGGCACGTCCCTGTAGTCCCAGCTACTCGGGAGGCTGAGGTGGGAGGATCGCCTGAGCCCGGGAGGTTGAAGCTGCAGTGAGCCATGATCATGCCACTGTACGCCAGCCTGGTTGACAGAATGAGACCACAACTCAAAAAAAAAAAAAAGGTCCTGATGAGGCTCAGATACTGTCCCTGCCCTCCAGCCCCAGGTCAGCCCCTCTTCCTTGGAGCTCACAGGTCTGACATTCAGCTAGGCCTCTGCAAATTTCAATGACTCCAGTCCCTGTCTCTAGGCCCCCTTTTCTCACCGGTGACGGCCGTGGGATGCACTGGGCTTAGGGACAGGAGGCCCAGTACATGGCCTCGCCCTGCCCCTTGTGTCTCCACACAGGTCAGTCACCTCCAGAGTCTCGTTCCTTCATTTTGAGACTACCGACTGGGTGTCACCAGGGGCTGAAGGGCCCAGTGACTCTGGGGAAAGAGGAGTCAGAGGCCAAGATTCCAGTGTGATCTTGGACAGGGTCTTTTCCTCTCCAGGCCTCACTCAGTCTCCTCAGCTGTACATGGGGTCGTTGGCAGGACTTGGTGTAGCGTGCCTGGCTCCTGGGAGTTACTTAACAAATCTTAGCTCAGTAATCCCAGCTAGGTCTGGCTGAGGGCTGGGCAGTCTCTTGCCGAATGCCCAGTGGGCCTGTGTTCCCAGACCGGCAGGGATCCACCGATCAGAGAGATACTTGCTGTGTTTTATTTGCATCTCATTTGCAGACCACACCCCTAGACTCTGCTGCTCAGCCTCTGTCTGGTACAGTGTGCCTCTTTGGCCCGTGCTCCATTTCTGGCCCCATTTCAAGCATTTTCAAAAATTTAATAAAAGCAGTTCCTGATTTTATAAAGATCAACGAGACAGACATGTGACACATAAACAGGTGTGGAGCTCAGTGTGTCTAAGTTCCTACGCAGGATTCAGGGAACCTGGGTTTGAATCCCAGCTGGGTCCCACTTCCTAGCTGTGTGTGGTTGGACGAGTTACTGACCTCCCTGGGCTTCTGTTTCTGCATTTACAAAATAGATCACCCTTTGCTCATAGGGTTGGTGTCCAGATTAAAGACAGAGTGTATGTCAATCACCCAGCACAGTGGTGGCTGGCACTGAAGGACACAGTAGTGCTGGCTGTGACCAATACGCCTATTGTTATTCCTCTTGAGCTCCTTGCAGTGAGATGCCAAGTGCTATGGGAACATTCAGTTCATCAGTCACCAGGGCCCAGCCTAGAAGTTGAATACGTAGCAGTGGTTGAGGGCTGGGCAGTCTCTTGCCAAATGCCCATTGGGCCTGTGTTCCCAGACCAGCAGGGACCCACCAATCAGAAACACCTGCTGTGTTTTATTTGTATCTCATTTGCATGACCACACCCCTAGACAAGACAGAGTCCTTACCCTCATGGGGTACAAAGTCTAGTGCCCAGAGGAGGAAGTCCCCATATCTTTGAGGAAGTTTGGTGGTGGGAGGCTTTATAGGGGATATGTGAACTGGGTGCTGAAGGATGAATAGGAGCTGGAGAAATGGAAAAGGCAGGGAAGGCCATTCCAGAGAAGGGAAAGAGATAAGATTGTAAGTTTCTGGAAAGGGGAAGAGGGTGACATACTTCACTCCCGTCCAGTCCTTTCCACCTCCAGCCCTGGTTTCAGCCCTCATACTGTCTCATCCGGTCTGCAGCCTCCACCGCCCAACACCCTCACATGGCTCCACAGTAGACGGAGGAAAGGCAAGTTCGTTCGTTAGTGCTGGGCACAAGCAGGACAGGATCTGGCCCTCTTTGGCCCAGATGACCTCTCTACCCTCAGTCTTTTTTTTTTTTCCATAGAGATAAGGTCTCACTATGTTGCCCAGTCTGGTCTCAAACTCCTGGGCTCAAGCAATCCTCCCACCTCGGCCTCCCAAAGTGCTGGGATTACAGGCATGAGTCACCATGCCTGGCCAACCCTCAGTCTTGCAATCTTCAGGCCCTGGAGAGGTCAGGCTGCTTCACATCTCATGACACACCACCTGTGCTCATGCGGGTGCCCTGCTTGGAATGTCCTGCCCTCGCTTCCCCTGCGTCGCTCTCCTGCCCCAGCAAACATCCTTCAAGCCTTGGCAAGCACTGCCTCTTCAGTGAAGCCTCCTTCCCCTGCGAGCCGCAGCACCAGCAACTTTCGAGGAGGCAGGGGCTGAGCCATGTTAACCGACCAAGCCCTGGGGCCCGCAGACCATGCAAGAGCAAACCCAGACTCCACCCTGAGTCACCGAAGAGTCACAGGAAGCAGAACAGAATATGCATCTCTCTGCATCTGCCCCTGGTGACGTCCGCCGTCCCCGGTCCTCCGTTACTACCAACCCCTGCCTGGATGCGACGCTTGGCTGTGGGGAGGAGGGTCACCTTCCAGCTGGGCTCTTCCTTGTCAGGGAATATAGCAGTGACCACAAGGATAGGCTTAGGACTCAGGAAGACCTGGTTTTTTTTGTTTGTTTTTTGGAGGTTTTTTTGAATTGGGGTCTCACTCTGTAGCCCAGACTGGAGTGCAGTGACACACTCCTAGGCACCGCAGCCTCGACCTGCTGGGCTCCGGCAATCCTTCCACCTCTGCTTTCTAAGTAGCTGGAACTACGGGCACGCACTACCACGCCTAGCTAATTTTTGATTTATTGTAGAGATGAGGTCTCGCCAAGTTGCCCGGGCGGGTCTCGAACCCACGGGCTCAGGCAATCCACTCACCTTGGCCTCCCAAAGTGCTGGGATTACAGGCTGAGCCACCCGAGCCCGGCCAGGATGACCCGTTTTAAGTTAGTTGCCTGCTCAGGGTCTCAGTTCCTACCTCTAAATATGCAGCCACCTTCCGATGGCCCTTGAGAACTGATTCAAAGCTGTTTTATATAGAATCTTCAAGTTGGCTGGGTGCAGCGGCTCACACCTGTAATCCTAGCACTTTGGGAGGCAGGGGGATTACTCAAGGCCACGAATTTGAGACCAACCTGGGCAACATAGCAAGACCCCTGTCTCTACAAAAAATAAAAAATTATCTTGGCATGGTGATGTGCACCTGTAGTTCCAGTTATCTGGAGGCTGAGGCAAGAGGATCACTTGAGCCCAGGAGGTGAAGGTTGCAGTGAGTGCCGTGGTGGCGCCACTGCGCTCCAGCCTAGGCAACAGAGAGAGACTGTTTCAGAAAAAAAAGAAACCTCACGTTAATGATAGGTTTGGACACAGGAGATGAGAGAAAGGAGATTAATCGTATCCTCAGCTGGTTTTTAACCAATCCCCAGGGCAGTTCTACCCAGCGAGTTTGCTTTCCTCTTTAAACTCCTGTCAACACCTTTGTACCCACATCCACCCTCCGATGATGATCCCAGTCACGACACTTGCCTGCGGGTCTGTCTCCCCAGTCAGATGGGCCATTCTGACACTACTATTTTTGGTGGGAGTAGCAAGGAGTTTTCTGGCCATCTTGTGGATGCGACCTCAGGAGCCATAGTTATCAAATCTTTTTTTTTTTGAGTTGGAGTCTCACTCTGTCACCCAGACTGGAGCGCAGTGGCTGCTCCCGGCCACCGCAGCCTCGACCTGCTGGGCTCCGGCGATCCTTCCGCCTCAGCCTTCCGAGTAGC
>NW_007075317.1:35788-44054 GCF_000164805.1 Carlito syrichta
CCCGGCTAATTTTGTGATTTATTGTAGAGATGAGGTCTCACCAAGTTGCCCAGGCGGGTCTCGAACCCGCAGGCTCATGCAATCCACTCACCTCTGCCTCCCAAAGTGCTGGGATTACAGGCTGAGCCACCGAGTCCAGCTGGTTATCAAATCTTAGTGGAGACTTTTTGTCTGGCTTTTGGGCAGGAGGAAGACCAAAGAACCCCCTGAGGGCAAGGTCACGTCTTACTCATCCAGGTCCCAGGAGCCACAGCAAAGCCTGGAGCCCAGAGGGTGTGCAGGCCACCATCACCCGGAGACCGGAGGGCACTCAGAGCCCCCGCTGCCCGCTTTCCCAGGCAGCGTCTCCTATGCCAGTGGCGGTCCTTCCACCCCGGCTGAAGTTCGAGAGAGGACAGGAGTCATGATTTCTGCAAGCCAGGCCTGGGAACATCCTCAGCGTCCCTGGGCCTCTCCAATAAGGCTTTCCTTAGGCCTGGGGGGCCTGGGCCTTGGGAGCCACCGAAGGAGGAAAAGGACCCAGTGGGGAAGGAAAAGAGGCCGCTTTCCCCCCCAGCAGTCCCAGCCTCCATTGCTGCCTCCCGCCCTCATGTCTTGCAGACACTCCCCCCTCTCCTCGGCTCCAGGCCCAGCCGCAGCTGCCCCCACACCCTCCCTGCTCCAGGGGCTGCAGTGGGCTGGGGGACACAAAGCCAAAGCTTCATCAGGGCTGACGAGGGCTCAGGCCTGAGATACCAGTGCAGACACGAGAGGGCCAAGCCTGTCATAGCCTGGGGCCCCTGCGCCCTCCTCCCTGTCTTGGGAGGACCCCAGGGCCACACCTCCAGCTGAGAAAAGGGAGGTTGACAGGCACCTTTTCCAGCCCAGGAGAGAGTCCATGGGGACAGGAACTGGACACAGCGTCAGGGTGGGGCCTGACCAGGCCTGCCAAAGTCCCCCTGCCCAAGCTCAGTCCAGAGACCCGGAACCCCCTCCCGACTTGGGCCTTGGGGACCCACCAGCAGAAGCCCACTCCTTCCTCCCCCTTCATCATGTGGTCACCGCAGGCCAGGGCTGAAGGGACCCGGGCACTTCCCGTGACCCTTGGCCCCTCAGGCTGTAACCCGGCGACCACAGCCCCTTCCTCTTCCCACTGGCTTCCGTCCTCTTCCTTCCACTCTTGCTTGACCCTTCCCCTCAGCCCCATCCCCTTGTCCTGTCCTTTCTCTAGACCTCAGTTTCCCCATAAGGCAAGCCAAGAGACAGGGAGGAGGTGGCCTCTGATTCCTCCCACTGCAGCACAGGAAGACATCCTCCCTGGTGGCTTTCTCCCCGCTCCCTCCCCTTGTGGAAAAATATGGAATCTCTCCACATTGAGAATGAGGGAAGCTCTATGGTGGAGGGTGGAGCTCTACCTCAGCCTCCCCTTCCAGCCTTCTGGGGGTCTCACAAGCAGGAAAAAGCTCTGGAGAGTTCAGACTCTGCCCCTCCCTCCTCCCAAGGGCTCTAAGTCTTGCATTCACACCTTACTCTTTCCAAGGAGTCCCCTTTATTTATTTTATTTATTTTTTGAGTCAGGGTCTCACTCTGTTTCCCAGCCTGGAGTGCAGTGGCACCATCATGGCTCACGGCAGCCTCGACCTTCTGGGCTCAGGCAATCCTTCCACCTCAGCCTTCCAAGGAGTTGGGATTATAAGCGCCCAGTTAATTTGTTGTTTTGTTTTGTTTGGTGGAGATGAGATCTCACTATGTTGTCTAGGCGAGATCTCACTATGCTGTCCAGGTGAGATCTCACTATGTTGTCTAGGCTGGTCTTGAACCCCTGGGCTCAAGCAATCCTCTCCTCTCGGCCTCCCAAAATGCTGGAATTACAGGCTTCTTGAACCACCGCACCTAGCCAGTTTGCACATTAATTTTTTTGTAGAGATAGGGTCTCACTATGTTACCCAGTCTGGTCTCAAACTCCTGGCCTCAAGCAATCCTCCTGCCTGGCTTCCCACAGCGCTGGAATTACAAGTATGAGCCACCATGCCCAGTCTGAGTTCTCACATTTTTGAGGAAATTAGAAAGGAAGAAGAGGCTGGGCATGGTGGCTCAAGCCTGTAATCCCAGCATTTTGCGAGGCTGAGGTGAGAGGACTGCCTGAGCACAAGGGTTCAAAACCAGCCTGGGCAATTTGGTGAGACCTCGTCTCTACAAAAAATCAAGAAAAATTAGCTGGGCATGGTGGTGCACACCCGTAGTTCCAGCTACTTGGAAGGTTGAGGCGGAAGGATCACCTGAGTCCAGCAGATCGGGGTTGCAGTGGCCATGAGCGTGCCACTGCACTCCAGCCTGGGGGACAGAGTGAGACTCCGACTCAAAATACATAAATAAATAGGAAGAAGCAGCTGCAGGTTGAGGAGTCCGGAGTGAGACCGAAGTCAAACAGGGGACTGATGGGGACCAGGCCCGGGCCGAAAGGACTTCCCCTTCCCTGTGTTGACCCCACTTGGGGCGGAGACCTGCTGAGTGGCTGTCCTCCCACGTGGGTCCCACCTGTCCCCCAGCCCCCCACATTCCTCTGACCCACTCGCCTCCTGCAGCCTCCCTGCCCACCAGCGGCCGCCCGGGTCTGTTTCCAGCCCTCAGGCCTCAGCTTGTGGGTCTCCGTCATCCCCACGCCCTGCCCAAACTGCTCCTCCCAGGGACTCAGGCTGCGCTTTGAAAGGGTCACTTCAAAGAGAACCTGCCTGCTGAGGGCCTAGCCAGACCCAGGGCCAGCTCCTCGGCCAGATTCCCGGCAGCCGGGGACAAAGACCCCACTGTTCCCCCGACCCCCGGACGCCCCCAAAGGCACTGGGCATAAGGAGCCTTTCTCTCTCCAGTTCCGCTCCTTGCAGACCGGGCTCCTTGCCACCAGAGTAGTCCTGGCTCCTCCTCCAGGAGAGGCCGGGGTGGCGGGCCAGGGAATCACCCGTTTCTCCGCCACCACCGCCATACACCCACACCCGTGGGGCACCCAAGGTGATGATGCTGCCCTAGGGCCAACTTCAGGACCAGTGGTCCAGGCTCCCCCAGGGCCCTCGGCCCTCGACGCTTCCTGGGCCTCCAGTACAATCCCACCTTCCCCCACCCATCAGAACCACACCCATCCTGCCACTCAATGCACCTGCCTAGTGGTAAGCACTATGGAAGTAATGCCTCCTCCAGGCAGCCTCTCGGGACTAGCTCTCCTCCGAGGAAATTCACAGCTCCAAAACCTAAACCATAGACCCAAACTCTGATGCTCCCAGGAGGCTAGGGTGTCTGCCTTCTCCCCCACCCCCTACAATAGGAACTAGGTCACGCCTGTTCCTCTAGCTTCCCATCACACAGAGTTAATCCCAAAGCAGGGCCCTTAAGGCTTCTGTACCAGCCTTTCACCCAACACCTGAATTCTCTCCGGTCCACATCATTGTCCAACTGTGTTGCTCACCTCCAGGGACGGAGGCCTCATTACCTCCAGAGGCAAGTGTTTCCTCTTCAGATTACTCAGACCATAAAGGGTTCTTTTTACTGAACCAAAAGTGTGTTGTTCTCATTTCTATCCATTGATGATTGTTTGTTTAATAATAGTTGCTACCAGTAATTAAGGTTACCAAAGGTCAGCACTTAACCTGAACTACTTCATCTCGTCCTCTCAATAATTTTGCAAGGTTGTTTCAGGGACAAAAAAACAGGCTAAAACCATCAAGTCACGTGTCCAAGGCCACACCATGACGAGGGTGGAGCTGAAGTCTGGACCACAGTGGGCTGAAGGCAGGGCCCACACGGTCAGCCACAGCAAGCTCCTGCCTTGCAGCCAGGCCCAGGTCCTCCTCCCACGGGGGGCCTGTCTCCACGAGACGGTGGCCCGGGGCTCCCGTCGTCCTCAGTCTTCCCGGAAACCCCACCAGCCCTTATCCACAGATGAAGTGTGACCTGGGCAGAGTGAGGGCCCAATGTCAATTCAAACCAGCAGACGGCGAGCAAGGGGGAGTCAGGGAAGGAGACCACCTGCCCAGGTGAGGAGGGCTGGGAGGCTGGGGGTGACGTCCCTGGGACTGAAGGTTAGGGCTGGAGGTGGCTGGAGTTCCGACACCCCTTCCTGTGAGAGATGGAGAATCAGGCTCTGCCCCAAACCAGTCTCTGTCCACCCTCCAACTAGAAGATGACAGAACCTTCCACCACAAGGTGATGTGCTGGGCTCGACATCTAGGACCCAAGAGATGAAAAACCACAGGTCTCTAGATTCTAGGTGCAGTCTTTCCCCTCGTGCCCTGTTTTCGGCACCAAGCTCTCAGACTCGGAGAAGGAGGGAGAGAGAGAGAGCAAAAGAGAAGCCAGAAGATGGGGGAGCCCCTGGTGGCCCCCGCCAAGCCTCAGGAGAGTGGAGAGTGTGGGCACGGGAGCTCTCCCTCCCTAGTTTGGCACACATGACACTACAATGCCCCTCCAAGCAGGCTTCCAAGACCCCAACCCTTCACTTCCAAAGGGTCGGGTTACAGGGCCCTGTGTCTCTCCAGATACTATCCCATAGTTCTTGAATCCAGTCAGTCAGCCAGTCAACATTCTCTGAGTACTTGCTGTGTGCCAGGCCATGAAGACACCGGGCCAGCACAACACCTCTGGACCCCTAGGAATGAGGTTAAGAGCGTGGTCACATCCTCCGCTTGCCACTTACTCGCTGTGTGCCCTTAGGAAGCCATGGAATCTCTCTGTGTCAGTTTTCCATCTGTCAAATGGGGTGATGGTGCCACACCTGCCCACTGGGAAGCGCCAAGGCACTGGCTGCTATTCTTATTTTTCTTGCCCTCAAATAACTCCAGTGTGGCGGGGTAGACCGACATGCAGCCCGATCATCACAATGCCAGGGACAGAGCTGGATGTGGGGCCCCTGGGAGGGTGGGGAGGGGCTGCCCCCCAGTTTTCGCTTCACAAACATTTATGGAGAGCTGCCCTGTGCCAGGCGCTGTGCTGGTCCCTGGGGACACAGATGAACAGGACACATTGTCCACTCATCCCTGCCCTCCCTTCTCTCTCCCGGGGCTCCGTCCAAGAGCCGGGCATTGAGGGGGGCCACCACAGACAGAGCCAACCGTGGAGGGAGGCATGGCCAGGGAGTCCGGGGGTCAGGGCACCTGGGTTCTCGCCCGCCAGCCAAGGGACTATTGGGGCCTGCGTCTCCACTGTCGCCGGAGGACAAGGAGACGCCGTTGTCCTGATGCGCTGTGACAGGGGATGACTACACCCACCCCCACGGGGCCCTCAGCTCACCCCAGAGCCCAGCCCCAGGCCTCTCGGCCTGATGACCACTGAGGCAGGAGAGGAGATGGCCGCCTGGCACAGACTAGCCCTGCCCTGCTGACCAGCTGGCACAATTTCAGAAGCAGCAGGGGGGCCTGGATGTGAAGGCGGGTTGCTTGAAGGGGTGGGGGCCCTAGGGGAAGGCAGCGCCAGCTCCCACAGAACCTATTCAGGCTCGCTCGGGAGGGGGAGGGAGCGGGATCGTTGAAACCGGCTTTGTCCAAATCCCTGACCAAGCCAATATCTCACCTCTGAACCCCTGCAGCCAGCAAAGCGGGGCTGACACCCCTGTGGAAGGAAGTGCCCACAAACCGGCCACAGCCCAAGCGCGGCAGCAGGGAGCATGGGGCGGGAGGGGGGGGAGTTGGTCCGCCACCAATCACGCAGGGACCCTGGAGGCCTTGCCCTCTGGTCCCCATCCCGGTCCCAGCCGAAAGACAAGAAACCGAGCTCCAGTCCCGCAAGAAGCTGAGTTTGGTCTTGGTCTATGTCCAGGATGAAACCAGAGTTGGGGTGGGGGGACAGAGGAACAGGGCAGTTTCTGAGAAGCTGGAGCGTGAGGCCGACAGCAAGATGGAGCCAGATTGCCAGCTTCCTACCCTGTCTCTACAGCACACTAGCAAGCAATTTTAGCCAGACCATCCGCTCTCTGTGCCTCAGTGTCCTCAACTGTAAAGTGGGAATAACAAGGGGACCCACCTCAGATGGTATGGTGAGGATCAGATGAGGTACTTTCCAGAAATTCTGGCCCCGAACAATTGCTTGCTGCGTATTAGCTATCAGTTACACTATTATATTAAAGCAACTTCCCTTTCTTAAAGACATTTTGGGCCGGCCGTGGTGGTTCACGCCTGTAATCCCAGCACTTTGGGAGGCGGAGGCGAGAGGATTGCCTGAGTCCACGGGTTCAAGAGCAGCCTGGGCAACTTGGTGAGACTTCGTCTCTATAATAAATTTTTAAAAAATTAGCCAGATGTGGTGGCGTGTGCCTGTAGATCCAGCTACTTGGAAAGCTGACATAGAAAGATCACCTGAGCCCAGCAGGTCGAGGCTGTGAAGGCCGTGAGCATGATACTGCCCTCCAGCCTGGGCAACAGAGTGAAACTCTGACTCAAAAAAAAAAAGATGCACACACACATTTTGGCTAGGCACGGTGGCTCACACCTATAATCCCAACACTTTGGGAGGTTGAGGTGGGAGGATTGCTTAAAGACAGGAGTTGGAGACTAGCTTGGGCAACATAGTGAGATCTCGACTCTACAAAACATCAAAAAATCCACCAGGCGTAATGGCACGCGCCTGTAGTCCCGGCTTCTTGGGAGGCTGAGGCAGAACGATCACCTGAGCCCAGGAGATCAAGGCTGCAGTGAGTCATGACAGTGCCACTGCACTCCAGCCTGGGGGACAGAGTGAGACCTCGGTTCAAAATAAAATAAAAAACACATTTTTTCCCGGACACCGATGTATACACTCATTTGAATACATTTGCAGGCCGATGAAGATCTCCAGATTTCTACAGAGGAATCCAATATCACAGGAATCTACCTGACCCACTACACTGGAGGAAACGCTCCGGCCTGACGTCCCAGGCTAGTCTGGGATGCTACAGCTCACAAGACTCTCCCTGGAAGTTCTACCAAATATCTAACTGCAATCTCTCTCATTGTAACATACTTCATTCTTCTGCTTCACAGTCTCACTTCTAACTTACACACCAAGATGTCCTTCTAAGTATCCCTACCATGAAGGATAAAGCAATCCTCTGCCCACTCCCGCTCAGGAATCAGCACCCTCCCTCACCCCCACACCCATCCATGCCAGGAATGCTGTCCTCCCTCCCGGAGGGTTCAAGGGCAGCCTGAGGAGGGGGACACAGAAGGCCCCATTCGGGATGCCTGTTCCCAGGTCCAGTCCCTCTCTGCTTCGGCTGCTTCATTCCCAGAGTGTCACAAAGCCACCTTTTTAATAACCTCCCCACCAAACTTGACCTTGTGCCCAACGACCACCAGGAGACCTGGCTCAGGCACGTACTGTCTCTGTGTAGGCTCAGACCTCCTCGGTGACACTGGACTCCAACACCCACCCCGCCCACTCTCAGGGGGTTTTGAAGCCCTGGAATCCAGCAGTGACTGCAGGGGAGCTGCTGCTGGAATCCTTCCCAAGGAGAGGGCAGGGCCTGGCTGCAGCCTCTCTGGGGTCGGGGGACCCAGCCACACTGTGGGAAGGGAAGCGGCAGCTGGGGCTGGGGGCCTTCGGGCTGTGTTTGGAGACGAAATGCCTGGTTATATAATCGAGATTGGGATCGCATGGCAACGAGCACATCCCGATGAGAGCTGCCACTTTGGGGACCAGGTCTGTTGCCCTGGGGGGCAGGGGGCATGTGGGATCAAAAGCCACCCACCCCCGCTGGGCCACAGAGTGGGGGTGGAGAGGGGTAGAGATGAAGGGGGGGTCGGTCCTAGGGACTCATGCTTAATGACCTCCGCCCCCACCCCCTGTCCATCCTGAATTTCAAGTTTATAATTAGGAAACACATTTTAGCCGCAGGGAGGAAGGAGAGATGCAGACTGAGGGACAGCTGAACCCAGGCTGCAACACAGTGTCCGAACAGTTTGCAAAACACCAGGTCCGGCGGCCGAAGCTGGGGGCGGGCAGGTTGGAAAGCAGGGTCCCCAAGTCTTTCAAGGCCGTCTAAGGAGGAAGAGGCCCCAGCCCAGGCCTTTGACGGCAACCCGGACCCCAGGGAACTTGTTCTCCAAAGTCAGGACGACGGTTGACCTAACGATGGCGTTGGACCCTTCGACTTAGGTTGGGGTGCTTGGTCAGGCAGGCTCGGAGGCCGGGGACTGACCCTGACGGGGGAGCGGGAGCGGGAGGCCCCTGCTGGTCCCTCCCCCGCCTCGGCAGCTGGCGGATGAAAGAACCCAAGCAGGGAGCCCAGCGCTGAGTAATGCCCCTGGCACCCCGGGCCCTGACCCAC
>NW_007075317.1:44772-51769 GCF_000164805.1 Carlito syrichta
CGGGCAGGGCCGGGGGAGAGGCGGTCTCAAGGGGGCGGCTCCTGCGGGCCTCCGGGGGGCCGGCCCAGAGAGAAAGAGGACAAGGGCGTCGCACCCAGAACTAGCGCAGGGACGGGGAGGGAGGGAGAGGGGGGCCGAGAGACACGCAGAAACCGTCGGAAACAGACTCCGATCCCTGGAAAGAAGGGGGCGGAGACAAGAGACGGAGCCGGGCGGAGAACTCGGGAACCAAACGCGAGACCCAGGATCGAAGTGGGGGGAGGCAGAAGGCCTGGGCGTCTTCCCTCTAGGGACTCACAGAAGCTCACAGAAGGTGAGTCACAAGGGCAGATACGGCGCATGGGGGGTGGGTGCTCCTCAGTCTAGGAGAAGCCCCCTCCCAGGCCTCAGCCTCGTCCCAAGAAGGCAGGGGCACGGAGGCTGGAAGAGAATCTGGCGGGTGCCCTCGCCCTCCGGACCCCCACCCGGCCAATTATGTGGCTCGGTCACAAGACCTGCCCGTGGTCCTGTCTGCGGTGGCCCACACTGACAGCAGACTCCCATCACCGTCTCCCACAGCCACCACTAGGGCTTCACTCTGAGCTGGGCCCAAAGAGACGCCCCCTCCCGAGCCAGCCTCTAATTCCCCCCCCCCAGCAGGACGCCTCCAGCCCATCCCCTGACAGTCCAGGGAGGGACAGTCCCTCTGTTCTTCCTTTCTGCTGGAAAGTTCTTTCTGCCAACCGCCATTCTTCCTACTTCTAATTTTCCCACTGCCTATGCTTACTGCTCTTTCGGGCCGCTTGGCAGTTTTGTTTTGCTTTGTTTATTTTTTTTTTTCTTTCAGTTGGAGTCTCACTCTGTCGCCCAGACTGGAGTGCAGTGGCCCCTCCCGGCCACCGCAGCCTCGACCCGCTGGGCTCCGGCGATCCTTCCGCCTCAGCCTTCCAAGTAGCCGGAACTACAGGCCTGGCTACCACGCCCGGCTGATTTTTTGATTTATTGTAGAGATGAGGTCTTGCCAAGTTGCCCAGGTCTCGAAGCTGCAGGCTCAGGCAATCCACTCACCTCTGCCTCCCAAGGCGCGGGATTACAGGCTGAGCCACCGAGCCCGGCTTACTTGTATTTTTTCAGTAGGGGACTTCCTCTGTCACCAGGTGGGAATGCAGTGGCACCATCGCAGCTCACCACAGCCTTGACCTCCTGGGTTTAGGTGGTCCTCCCACCTCAGCCTCCCAAGTAGCTGGGAATACAGGCGGACACCACTACACCCAACTAATGTTTTTATTTGTATTTTTGTAGAGATGAGATCTCCCTATATTGGCCAGGCTGGTCTTGAACTCCTGGCTCAAGCAATCCTCTCACCTCAGCCTCCCAGAGTGCTAGGATTACAGGTGTGAACCACATTTGCCCCGCCTTTCTGTTTTGTTTTTAGAGACAGGTTCTCGCTCTGTTGCCCAGGTTGGAGTGCAATGGCATGATTGTAGCTCACTGTAACCTCCAACTCTCAGGCTCAAGCAATCCTCCTATCTCAGCCTCCCGAGAAGCTGTGACTACAGAGGTGTTTGCCACCACAACTGGCTAATTTTTCAATATTTTGTAGAGATGGGGTCTCATTATGTTGCCCAGACTCCTTCTTGCAGTGTTTGTTTGTTTGTTTGTTTTGTTTTTGTTTTTGTTTTGAATTGGAGTCCCACTCTGTCACCCAGACTGGAGGGCAGTGGCATGCTCCCGACCACCGCAGCCTCAACCTGCTGGACTCAGGCGATCCTTCTACCTCAGCCTTCCAAGTAACTGGAACTACAGGCATGTGCCACCACGCCCAGCTAATTTTTGGATTTATTGTAGAGATGAGGTCTCGCCAAGTTGCCCAGGCAGGTCTTGAACCCATGGGCTCAGGCAATCCTCTCATCTCGGCCTCCCAAAGTGCTGGGATTATAGGCAGGAGCCACCACGCCTGGCCCTTGTTGCAGTTTTAAGGGGCTTCTGTATTCCTCTTCCCAGATTATGTAGAAAAGAAGGCAGAGGCCACAGATAGATAGGAATAAGACTTCGAGGGGGGAGGCCGTGAGGGGAGGACGCTAACTCTGCCTACAAGAATCACCACCCCCATGGGGCAAGGAGACCTCCTGAAACCTGTTTGCTCTACCACCATCACCCCAACTCCTGAGAGCTGATCAGCTCCAAGTCCCCCACCACTTGGTCCTTGATCAGGGCCAGAAGGGGGTGGGTGGTCCTTGATCAGGGTCAGGAGGGAGTGGGGTGGTCCAGACCCCAATCAGGCTAACTCTGGTCCTGGGAGCCCCAGGAAGGAGCTGCTGACTGGTTTTGACGTCATGTGCTGTATTTAGCTTATGTCAAACCCCCCGCGGTCTGTTTCCTAACGACAGAGGCGCAGTATGACTCCTTTCCCTTCCTCAACCATTTTCATCAAGGTCACGCACAGCCAGAGTCATCCTCCCCTTTCTGGAAAGTTCTTCCTGCCATCTAGCTGTCATCCGTCATCCTGTCTGGAGTTTCTTGCTCAGTCTTCAGCCAGGTCCCGGTTCCTGCCTCTCCGCTGTCGCCCCAGTGGTCCGAGGCTTGTTGCTGCCCTGACTCAAGGGTCCTTTCCGCCCAGAACAAAGGGGTGTCCCTGTAAGAAGGAAGGGCTGGCACCTGAAGTCCAGAATGCAGGGGGGAGGTGGGGAGTAGGGGTGTGGCCGCAGGGTCCCGGCTCACTTTTTCCAGAGTCTGATGCCCTCAGACCCTGCAGGAGGCGGGGAGAGGAAATGAGCTCAGGCTGACCGGCAGGCGGGATTCCTCCCTCCACAATGCGCGCGCACCTCCCCCACAGCGCCTGCTTCCCAGAAAGTGCTCGCTCCCCCACCCTCCAGCCTCCCACCTCTTCCTGCACCTTGACCTGCACCCCGCCCTGTCCCAGCTCCCACCCCTCTTCTCCTACCCTTCCTCTCCACCCTGACTCCCCATCCCCTCTGGCTCACCGGGTCTCACCCCTGCATCCTGCCATCCACTCGCAAATCCACTGCATTCTCTGTATTCCTGGCACACTCGTGGCGGGGGGGGTCTGGGTCATGGGGTACAGTGTCCCTCACTGAGGAGCCTCTTCCTGCTCCCCTTCTTTCTAAACCCCTCCCCAGCCCAATCACCTTCCTTCATTCACAAATGGGAGGCGGCTGGGTGTGGTGGCTCGTGCCTGTTATCCCAGCACTTTGAGAGGCGGAGGTGAGAGGACTGCCTGAGCCCAGGAGTTCGAGACCAGCCTGGGCAACTTGGCGAGACCTCGTCTCTACAATAAATCAGAAAAATTAGCCAGGTGTGGTGGCACGCACCTGTAGTTCCAGCTACTTAGAAGGCTGAGGCGGAAGGATCGCTTGAGCCCAGCAGGTCGAGGCTGCGGTGGCTGTGAGCATGCCACTGCACTCCACCCTGGGTGACAGAGTGAGACTCCGACTCAAAAAAAAAAAACAACCCACCAATGGGAGCCCTATCATGTGAGGGAATAGGGAGTAGAGAGGGGAGGGGTTAGCTTGGCCATGGGGATATAGAGACAAGGCCTAGGTCCTTCCTTTGCAAGGTCTGGGTCTTGCTAAATCATGACTCTGTGGTGAGATTCCAGAAAAGGAGCAATGTGAGGCTGGAGAAGCCAAGAAAGGCTTCCAGTAGGAAGTGGCTTGAGCCTGTTGGGTTTCATGAATGGGGCAGGGGCGGGGTGAGACATTGGGGGAAAGGCACCCCAGGAGGAAGGGTGACCATGGGTGAGGGCAGGGAGGCGTGAGTGTGCAAGCCTTAGCACCGTGCTGGGGCCAAGCAGAAGAGATGCAGGCAGGAAGCATGGAGGGATAGGGCAGGAAACGCGGGGCAGAGGAAGGGGGGTGACAGTGGGACAGTGGAGGGACTGGCCGGGACACTTAGCCTCTAGCCTGGCTTGGGCAGGGAGCTGAAACGGAGATGTGCCGCGGCCACCCTAGCACAGGTGGGGACGAGAACAGAAGGCAGCAAGCAGGGAGATTCCTGGGGGCCGAGGACAGGGGCCAACAAGGAAGGCCAAGATTCCTGGACTTGGCGACCAGGAGGACGGGGCGGGTCATCTGGAACAGTCAGTCCCAAGGCTTGGAGTGTCAGGTAGACCTGTGATCTAGGGGGTCTGTAGAGACAGGTCAGGCCAGGTACTGAGACACGCCTCTGTATGCGTCATTCCAGTTAAGCCTGACAAAGGCCTTCTGAGATAGATATTATAATCCTCATTTCACGGATATGGACAACGAGGCCCAAAGAACTCAAGTATCTTACCCAAGCCACACAGGATTTGAACCCAGGCATTTGGACTTCACGGCCCACACGCTTAGCCCATAGGTTGGGTTGCTGGTGGAGAAGGGACAGGCCCCTTAAGCCCTGGTCTGAGAAAGTGACACCATGCTGGGCAGAGAGGGCACCTGCAGGGGCTGGTGGAGGTGGAGATGAGCCCTGCAGGGAGGAGGGGCCCCCCAGGGTGCAGGGATGACAGCAGCACAGGTGAGCCTCCAAGGTCTGGGGGGGGGAGCCTTGAGCAGGCTGAGAGAGAGAGAGAGAGACAGACAGCGCTGAAGGAGGAGGGCATGTTGAGTAGAGTGAAGGAAAGTACATCGGGGTCTGGGGAAGCAGTGGAGGAACCCATCTTTCCCAAGGCTGGACAGAGGCCAGGAGGGGAGCATGGGGGGAGGTCAGGGTGTCCCCACACAGAGGCATCCAGGGTCGGGATTGAGCCTGGCCCGGGAGCTGACAGGGGGCTTATGGTGTCATCAAGAGAGCATTGGCACGAGGGCCTGAAGGCCTGGGTTCGAGTTTGCACGCTGCCCACCTGTAACTGTAAAATTTTGAGGACAAGTACATTCTCTCAACCGCAGTTTCACCCTGTGGAATATGAAAACAGTAAGGCCTTCTCACCTGCCTCCGATTTGACAGGGAATATGAAGCACTCTGTGAGCCGAAAAGGAAAACCCACAAGGTGGGAAAGGTGGGTTCCAGGGTCCGGGCATCGAAAACCCAGCTCCTGCTCAGGATCTTTAACCAGAGGGGAATGAGCGCCCCCTGGTGGAAAAGGACAAGAGGGCACGACTCGAGGAGAGAGCTGCCCTTGAACTTCAAGGCTTTCAGCGTCCACGTCCTCTGCTTGTCCCCCATAGGCAACACCCCCAGCCCAAATTGCACCTCCTGAGCACTGGGGCCCAGTTCAACCAGGTCAAAAGACATTTATTGAGCACCTACTACACGGGAACTGCTGTGTGGGGCGGTGGGGACAGTTGGCTGAGCCGGGGGATGTGCCTGTCCTCAGTGAGCTCACATTCCAGGGAGGGCGACAGACCCTGTAAGGGGCGCTGGGAAGGCGCTGAGACAGTGGCACAAGCATGGCACCGAGCAACCAGAGGGGCTGCCAGGGCCAAGGGCATTGGTGATCTGCCAAACAGCTGGGCCCTCAGCTTAGAAACCTCTGGACAGCTAGCTGGTTTGGGGTGGGAGCCAGAGGCTGCAGCAGGACACGAAAGCCACACCCCGCGGGGCCCTACCCCGCCCCTCTGAACTGGCCGTCCCTCAGGGAAACCGTGTGTGGGGAGTGGAGGGGTCCTTGGGCTGGGGTCTCAGTCCTGCAGGCTCTTAACTGTGTGACATCCAGCCATTGAAGCCCCAGCGGCATTGACCACGTGGATGTGCCAAGCTCAAAGATACTTTACAAAGACCACAATGGCACCTAGCAGGGGCTTGAGAACACCAAGAAGGAGGGAAGGAATTAGAACGTGTTGGACACCTGTCATGTGTCAAGCTCTTTAGACGCATGAGTTCACGCAATCTCCATGACAACACACTACATAAATGAAGAGCCCGACTCAGAGAGGTTAAGTAGCTTGTCCGAGATCTCCCAGCCGGGATTCAGGGTGCCAGCCGAAGAAGTCTGATGCTGAGCTCTTGCTCTTTCCACCTCAGCACAGTCTCTCTGGGCGGGGTCAGACCAGGAGAGCCCCCTCCAGCACCAGGGTGCTAAATTCTTGCTTCCTGCTCCAGCCTCACCGAGCCCCAGCACACAGCACCCTCCTCCTTGTCTCCATTTTGCCTTTCTGGAAGGAGGAAGGGGGCATAGAGGAAGAGAAGGGGACAGGAGGGGGAGAGAAAGGGGGTGTGGCTGTCCCCTCCCCTTTGAAGCTCTGGAAATCCCCGGCAGCTGCTCCCCCTCCTCTATCTGGCCCTGAGCCAGGCCTGGGAGGCAGAGTCAGATGGGGAGAAAAGCAGGGTGGGGCCGAGCACAGGGTGGGCAAGCCCCTGAGTTCTGGCTCCCACCCCGCCCGGCGGTCCCAGCCCCCGCCCGAGATTCCAGGCATGTTCCCTGAAGGAAGCCCTGCGTGCCAAGATCCGCACATACCAAGCAGACACATCAGGGCGGCTCTTGCACTATAAAAGGATTCCTTGCTTTCAGAGAGGGGGCTCAGCACATGGAAACTTAAAATAGGAGCGTCCCCTGCTGCAGTGAAAGCAGCTCTGATTTCAGAAGCGGCCCAAATGCACCCCAGTTCAGCGTGTCCAGAAAGTCACACCAGTGGCCAGTGACCGCCTCAGCCTGGACGCTTCCCAGAGCCCACATCTGTGGAAGGTCACGCTTTGGGGGACAGGCTGGGCTGCATCCTAGGGCTTCTCAGAAGGACCTAAAAGCCACCCCTCAGCATAGATGGCCGAGATGTCGCAGCAGTCCAGGGAGGGGGGACGTCTAAGGCCTTCCGGCAACTCTGTGATGCAGCCAATGTCCTGACTTCTCCCGTGCCTCTCCTCCCAGGGAGGGGGCAGAGGACCAGGCTCTGGTTGGTCCTCTGGGGAGGGGGAAGTGACTGACCCCCAGACCACTGCAGAAGGCTAGTGAAGGCAGGCGATAGGGTTGGGTGGGCTACTTGGAGGAAAGCCGTGAGATGCCTTGAGGGTCTCTAGACAGGAGGTAGAGGTGGCCCCTAGCCCTGCCCCTCTCTGTTTTATTCTTTTTTTTTTCTTTTTTTTC
>NW_007075317.1:52296-53289 GCF_000164805.1 Carlito syrichta
AAGTTGCCCAGGTGGGTCTCGAACCCGTGGGCTCAGGCAACCCTCTCACCTCAGCCTCCCAAGGCGCGGGATTACAGGCTGAGCCACCGAGCCCGGCTGTCCTACACTATTTTTGTGCTCAGAATCAGTAGTGACAGCAGCAGCAGACAACTGAGACCGCTCCCCTGCCAGGCCTGGGGCTCCAGGGAGCTGCCACAGGCCATTTAAATTAATGCCCAAGACGTCAAACAGACCTGGAGAGCAGCCCAGGCCCCAACCACACCCGGAACATCCCACCCAATCCAGGGAGGATGCCCAGAGCCCTTCATTCCCCCCCTCCAGTGCCCCTCTGCAGCCCCCCAGAACTTAGGGCCTCCCTCCCCTGACTCCACCTCCCCCTGAGTCCTCTCCAGTCTCTTCTCCTCACCTCTCTGCTCACCACCGGCGCAGATAACCTCCAGCCCTCTGCCACAGTGACAGGGGCTGCTCAGCCTGGAGGGGAGAGGTCTCAGAGCTGTGGGGCGGGGTGCCCGTTGCGGACAGGAGCAGGGTGTGGACTGGCTCTATCCTTAAGGCAAGCCCAGTGACAGAAAAACCCACCCACCCCAGGCCCTTACCCCAAGTGGGGGTCAGGAGGCAGTAAGGTCACCCCAGGAGCAGGCCCCTACCCTGCCCGTCAGGCTGCTGCCCCTCTTAGAGCAGCGGCTGCCAGTCAGGATAGACCCCCTCGCTCACGGACTGGCCCGAGAGGTCTGGGATCTGCTGGTGCGCGGGTGAGAACACGGCTGCCCTCGCCCCTGCCCGATGCCCAGCACACACTCAGTCTTCCCACGGAGCCGCGAAAGAAAGGCGGCCCCACCTGGCTGGGCGGCAGCGCTGTCTTTGGGGCGCCTTTGGAGAGAGCCCAGCCCACCCCATCTTTTCACCGCCACGAAATGGTGGCAGCAGCTGCTGCAGCTGCTGTGACGGGAAAGGAGGGGAGCCTGGCTGGGAGCAGCCCCTTGATGCGCAGGG
>NW_007075317.1:54085-65230 GCF_000164805.1 Carlito syrichta
CCGCGCGCCCCTCCCCTCCGCACCCGGCTGGCCGGTGGCACCGCAGCCACACAACCTCACACACGCAGACACACGACTGTACACTCTCACGCACGCAGCCACGCACCCACGCTCTCAACCACACACACACGCAGACACACAACCGCACACTCGCACACGCACACACACGCTCTCAACCACACACACACACAACCGCACAATTACACACCACAGACACATACCCGCACTCAACCACACACATGCACACAACCACACATTCACATACACAAACACAACCGCACTCTCAACCACACACACGCAGACACACGACTGTACACTCACACGCACGCAGCCACGCACCCACGCTCTCAACCACACACACACGCAGACACACAACCGCACACTCGCACACGCACACACACGCTCTCAACCACACACACACACAACCGCACAATTACACACCACAGACACATACCCGCACTCAACCACACACATGCACACAACCACACATTCACATACACAAACACAACCGCACTCTCAACCACACACATGCAGACACACAACTGCACATTCAATCACATACCTGCAAACACACATCCCACACTCTCACCACACACATGCAGACACACACCGCACCACACACTCTCAATTGCATACATACAACCACATACATGCAGGCGCACAGCCACACACTCTAAATCACAGACAGACACAACTGCACTCTCAATCACACACGTGCAGATGCACAAACACACAATCACAAGCACGCAGATATACAACCACGCATTCTCAACCAGACACATGCAGACACACAACCACAATCACACACATGCACACAACTGCACACTCAGTCACACACATGCAGCCACACACCTGCACACTCTTAACCACACACATATAGACACACACACTCAACCACACACACAACTGCACACTTTTTTTTTTTTGAGTTGGAGTCTCACTCTGTCGCCCAGACTGGAGTGCAGTGGCTGAGCGGCCACCGCAGCCTCGACCTGCTGGGCTCCAGCGATCCTTCCGCCTCAGCCTTCCGAGAAGCCGGAATTACAGGCGTGAGCTACCACGCCCGGCTGATTTTTTAATTTATTGTAGAGATGAGGTCTCGCTGCCCAGGCGGGTCTTGAACCCGCGGGCTCAGGCAATCCACTCACCTCAGCCTCCCAAAGGCGCGGGATTACAGGCTGAGCCACCGAGCCCGGCTAACTGCACACTTTCAATTGCACATGCAGCTACACACTGCATACTGTCAATCACACACGCATACCCCATACACTCTCAACCACACACACGCAGACACAACTGCACACTCTCAATCGCACACCCAGACACATACTACACACTCTCAATCACACACATGCAGACACACACATTCTGTGTGCAGCCAGGGTTCCTCCTGCCTCCACCCTGGCTCTGTCCAACCTGGGGACACTGTCAGTTGGGCCCCTTCAAGGAAAGACCCCCTCCTTGATCCTGACGTTTATCAGAGTTGGAAAGCCCTGCCCCCCCCATCTTACAGGGACCAGAGAGGGGCTTGCCTGGGATCTCACTGTACCTTGGTGGCAGAGCTGATCCCACGGCCCCCAGGCCGACAGCCCATTTCAGGGGCTGAGAGCAGGCTGGAGATACCCAGAACAAGGCGGGCACAGGGAGACACAGTGTGACCCGTAGCCCGGAGGTCAATGTGAGAGCAGGGTGTGGTGGCTGGGTCCAGCCTGTATTCAGATGTGCTCTGGCCCGGGACTGGGATGCGAAACAGAGACGGAGATTCCTGCCGCCCAACTGGCGGGCCATGCCCCGGGCACATGCCATGCAGGAGGAGGGCGCTGACTTATCTGCTGCCAGAGAAGGGGCATCTGAACCCCCAGATGCCATGCAAGAACCTGACTTATGAGCCGTGAGGCAACCCATGTTGGTGAAGACCAAGGAGGTTGTGCAAACACCCCTTCCCCACCAACACCCCCGTCGGGCCTGGGTCCTGGCAGCCTCTGCTCCCCCTCTGACCTGGCAGGGTCAAACTGAGAGGGGTGTCACGGGAACAGGCACGTGAGAGACAGGCATACTGCCCAGGGCTGGGCTGTGCAGTCCTCAGTGGACACGGGTGGGAATTGACCTGCCCCGGGGCGAGCAGTGGGGCGGAGGCGTCGAGGCACGGGCACAGACTGCTCACAGCCCTGGGCCAGCGCCCAGCCTGGCATGAAGATGGCTTCACCACTCCTCACGGAGCCTTGGCTCTTTGTAAGGCACCAGAGAGCGAGGGAGAGGGGGCGGGAAGCTGTGGTGGAGAGTTAAGGCCCTCCGTGGCCCAGACAAAGGGGGCTTTATGACTGGATGTGGGGGGCACACAGGGGGCAGGGAGGCAGGAATGTGGGCTGCGGAGGCCCCGAGCACCCAGGCAGCTCATTTGGGGGCTGATTGGACCACTGGCCCCTCGTGCCTTGGCCCTAGGCATGGTATTTGCTGCTCTGCTTCCGGGACTGCAGCCAGGACCCCCTAGAACCCCTGGGCCCTGCCACCTCTGGAGGGCATCTGGTGGGCACTACCCATACACTCCCGGTTCCCCGACCAGCCGGCTGCAGCCTGTCTCGCCTGTCCGCCATGCCCTCTCGGCGGCCTTGTGGCCCCTGTCTGCTACCCGAGGGCCCTGCTGGCTGCATGGGGAAGGAGGGACAGACTTGGGTGGGGTCAGCGGGCTACAGGGTCAATGGGGCCCTTTGTCCCTTCAGACGGGGTCTGGCTGGCCTGGGCTGAAGAGACAGGAGACAGAGAAGATACCAGCCAGGCTGTCCCTGCCCCTCAGCCCCCTCTCCCAGGTCAGGGAGCAGGCCGGGGTGGAAGTCAGGCTCCAGGGCTGTCCAGCCAGTTTCTCTCAGAGTCTGTTTCTGGAAGTGCTGAGAAAGCGAGAACAAGGAGAAGCCGTCCGTGCTAGCCCTGAAGCAGTGGCCGCCTGACCAGGCCTAAGGCCTGGAGTTGGGCATTGCAAGGTCGGGGACTGTCTGTCCCCAGAGATGCTGATCTGGCCCTCAGGAGTGGACTCCTCCTAGCCAAAGTCAAGGTGATCCCAGCCCTACAGAAGGCTTCACAAGCAGAGTCGCTGAAAAGGAAGGGATGGAACCACCCGCGTCTCTCAGCTGGTCTGCAGGGTCCGCGTGTGCAGTCCCCCTCTCCTCCCTGACAGGCCCCTCCCCCATGCTTGCCTTCTCTTCTACACGCTGACCAGTGCTGCCTCAGCGGCCAGCAGCAGGGAGAGGCGGGGCTCATCTGATCTGGGTTTTATTTTATCTGTTTAATACAAATTTTCTAGGTCGGGCGCAGTGGCTCAAGCCTATAATCCCAGCACTTTGGGAGGCTGAGGTGCAAGGATTGCCTGAGCCCATGGGTTTGAGACCAGCCTGGGCAACTTGGTAAGCCCTCATCTCTATTATAAATCAAAAATTGGCTGGGTGTGGTGACATGTACCTGTAGTTCCAGCTACTTGGAAGCCTGAGGCAGAAGGATTGCCTGAGCCCTTTTTTTTTTTCCCCTTTGAATTGGAGTCTTACTCTGTCACCCAGGCTGGAGTGCAGTGGCATGCTCACAGCCACCCCAGCACCAGCCTCCTGGGCTCTGGCGATCCTTCTGTCTCAGCCTTCCAAGTAGCCAGAACTACGGGTGCGCACTATTGTGCCCAGCTAATTTTTTAATTGATTGTAGATATGAAGTCTCGCCAAGTTGCCCGGGCTGGTCTTGAACCTGCGGGCTCAGGCAATCTATTTGCTTCGGCCTCCTAAAGTGCTGAGATTACAGGCTGAGCCACCGAGCCCGGCCTGAGCCCTTTTTTTGAGGCAGAGTCTTACTCTATCGCCCAGGCTGGAGGGCAGTGGCACTTATGGCCACCACAGCCTCAAACTCCTGGGCTCAGGTGATCCTTCTGCCTCAGCCTCCTGAGTAGCTGGAACTACAGGTGGTTGACACCACACCCAGATAATTTTTTTATTTTTTGTAGAGACGGGGGTCTCACTATGTTGCTCAGGCTGGTCTTGAACTCTTGGTCTCAGGCAATCCTCCTACCTCAGCTTACAGGTGTGACACTGTGCCTGTTCCCTCCCCTTTAAAAAAATTAAATTAAAGGACACTCTTATCTCTTGATTAGTGTCCTGAACAAAAACAATCTTTTAAGGGGTTAAAAAAAAGTTGGCCCCCCGCAAAGTGCTGGGATTATAGGTATGAGCCACCACATCCCTAATTCATATTATTATTATTTTTTTTGAGTTGGAGTCTCACTCGGTCGCCCAGACTGGAGTGCAGTGGCCGCTCCCGGCCACCACAGCCTCGACCTGCTGGGCTCCAGCGATCCTTCCGCCTCAGCCTTCCAAGTAGCCGGAATTACAGGCATGCGTTACCACGGCCACCTGATGTTTTGATTTATTGTAGAGACGAGGTCTCGCTGCCCAGGCGGGTCTCGAACCCGCCGGCTCAGGCCATCCACTCACCTCAGCCTCCCAAAGGCGCGGGATTACGGGCTGAGCCATAGAGCCCGGCTTAAGTGACAATTTCTAACCCTGTCCCCAAGTCCTGGGAGGCCATGCCCTGGCTACAGCCAGGTGCTCCCTTTGGGGTGGCACCTGCTTTCAGCCAGGTGGGGAGCAGAGAGGACGAAGGGCCATTTCCAGCCTGGGGCATCCCTGCCCCCAGCCTTCCTGCCTCCATCTGGGACCCCAGAGCTCCCTGGGGAACTTGGAGAAGGCAGGGAGGGAGCCGAGAGCCAGGGGTGGGCAGACCCAGGCAGGGAGCAGGAGGAGATGACCCAGGAGGGCTGGAGGAGATGAGAGGGAGGGGCTGACGGGGCCCACTCCTGCACCTGCTGCTCTGAGAACAAAGCCAGGCTGATGCAATTCTGGCTGCAAGGCCAGGAGGCTGAGTGGGCATCGGGTGGGGAGGCCGTGGGCAGCAGGGCAGACACAGGTGCCGTGGGGCCTGGCTGGATCTGCAGCCCAAAGTGTGGGGCTCCTTCATGGGGCCCCTGGGTCCCTCCCAAAGGCCCTCACCCAGGGCCAGACCCCTCCCCAAATAGTCCCCGCCACCCCGTAAGCCAGAGTCAGACATGATGCAACCAGGTCATGACGCAACCTCTGCAGAGGGAGGACACAGCCAGAGACCAGTTGTCTGGAGGTCCCCGCTGGGCCCTTCCCCAGCAGGGATCGGGTCTCTGTCCCCTCCTGTCATCCTGAGGCCAAAGGGCACTGGAATGATGGGGGAGATACCCACCAGAGACAATGGGAGCCTCCCCCCCAGGGCCTGTGCAAGACACTACCTATTAAGAGAATTCAGCAGGGCCCAAGGCAGACTCGGAGTGGTGGGGCCCGGCATCTCCCACTCACTGTCATCAAGCCAGCAGGGGACAGGTGGGACGCCCCATACCCAGTCCTCCCGCCTGGTGTCTGCCTCAGCACCCTCTCTGCCTGGAAGCCAAGAGAACAAAGGCTCCCGCTCTCCCTCCACCTGCAGAAGGGACTCTTGTCCACATGGCAGGGCCAGGTGAAGATGCGCATGGGCCAGGGTCCCTGAGGGGGCAGGGCATTAAATGGGGACAGCGGACGGGGCCACCGACACTGCTGCCTTTAGAAATTGAAGCCTGGCCTGCCCGCCACCGCCCAGACCTGCGGGAAAGCCCGTGGCCTAGCCCAAGCAGCCGCTAGGTGGCAGGAGATGCCTGGCACTCACCGGTTCCGCCCCCCATCTCCCACTCACCCTACCCTTCCTGGAAGCCTCGGCTCCTCCTCCCCTCCTCCCTACAACCCACCCTCCCTGCAGCTTCCACGAGGGGGCTTTTCATTCTTCCTCTGCCTGTGGGAGAGCAAAAAACTCAGTGCTTCTCTCTTCAAAATGCCGCTAACAGGCTTGGGCGCTCTGGGTAGCTCACACCTGTCATCGCAGCCTTGGGAGGCCCAAGTAGGAGGATTGCCTGAGCCCAGGAGGTCGAGGCTGCATGAGCTGTCATCTTACCTCTGTACGCCAGCCAGGGCCACAGAGCAAAGACCCTGCCTCTTACAATTCTTTAACACTGTTAATAATGATCATAATTAGTGCCCATGGCCATTTATTGGGGGTTCAAGATGTACCAGGCATTTTCCGTGCGTTACCTCATTCATGCACATATGAGAAGGGCAGTCATGTAATTGTGCCCTTTTAAAGAGGAGGAAACAAGCAAGCCAGGTGCGGTGGCTCATACCTGTAATCCCAGCACTTTGGGAGGCCGAGGGGAGATGATTGCCTGAGTCCAGTGGTTCGAGACCAGTCTGGGAAAATGGGTGAGACCTTGACTCTACAATTTAAAAAAAAAATTAAGCCGGGCTCGGTGACTCAGCCTGTAATCCCACGCTTTGGGAGGCTGAGGTGAGTGGATTGCCTGAGCCCACAGGTTCGAGACCCACCTGGGCAACTTGGTGAGACCTCATCTCTACAATAAATTTTTTAAAAATTAGCCGGGCTTGGTAACGTGCGCCTATACTTCTGGCTACTTGGAAGGCTGAGGCGGAAGGATCTCCGGAGCCCAGCAGGTCGAGGCTACAGTGACTGGGAGCAGCCACTGCACTCCAGTCTGGGTGACAGAGTGAGACACTAACTCAAAAAAAAAAAAAAAAAAAAATTAGCTGGGCGTGGTGGCACATGCCTGTGGTTCCAGCTCCTTGGAAGGCTGGGGCAGAAGGATCGTGTGAGCCCAGGAGATCGAGACTGCGGTGGCCGTGAGCAACGTGCCACTGCACACCAGCCTGGGTGACAGAGTGAGACTCCAACTCAAAAAAAACCCCCAAAAAACACAAGAATGTTGTTAGCTTAAAATCAGGGACTGGCTGGGTGCAGTGGCTCACGCCTGTAATCCCAGCACTTTGGGAGGCTGAGGCAAGAGGATTGCCAGAGCCCGGAGGTTCAAGACCAGCCTGGGCAACATGGTGAGACCTCGTCTCCAAAACATATGAAAAAATTAGCCAGGCATGGTGGTGCATGCCTACAGTTCCAGCTACTTGGAACACTGAGGCGGAAGGATCGTCTGAGCTCAGCTGGTGGAGGCTGCAGTGGCTGTGAGTGTGCTACTGCACTCCAGCCTGGGCAACAGAATGAGACTCCAACTCAAAAAAATTAAAATAAAAAGGAGGAAACACACCAAGAAAGCATAAATAAATTGCCCTAGATCTCACACCTGGCAGGCAGTGGGGCTGGGACGCACTGGGGTCAGCAGATCCTGGGTTGGTTCCTCCCAGGCACAGGCTTGGGAGGAGGCAAGAAGCCCACAGAGGCGCTGAGAAACGCTGTCTACTGCCCTTACCTCTTGCTAGCCCCAGCCCCCGCCCCCACCACGTCCTGAGATTCTAGGAGGGTGTCTCAGTCTCAGGAAGTGAGGTGTGAAAAGGTTGTAGACCACTGCTTTGTTAAACTGGTGTGTGCACGTGGCTCCTTGAGCTTGGCCGCCATGTTTCTTGGCTTTGGCCCCCCTCCCCTACCTTGGGGAGGTAAATCTCTCTCCCTCTCATTTACTTTCTAAATAAACTATATTTTTCAATCTAAGACAAAAGAAAAGGCTGTCCATGCAGTTCAGCCCCAGCCTGGGCTGAGAATCTCACATCATAGACGCTGTCTTGTCTCCAGCGTCTCCAGTGCCTTCGGGGGTCTCCCTTGAGGGGCCCTGGGGGATGACACCCAGGGCACAGCGAAGCTTCCTGACTTCAACCGTATCTGTCCCTCACACAGGACAGTTTCTGCCTAAGGCCCCCTTGGCCCATGTCCACCCTCCCAACTGCCCCCAGCTCAGCCATTCCCATCCCATGCTTCCTTTTCTCTCCTAGCATCCGTCCATCTGGCCTAAATCTGTCCCATCACCCCTGGATCTGCAGAATCCAAGCCCAGCTTCTCAGAAGCAGGGCAGGGAGGAAAGCCAGGACTTGACCCCCGTGGGTGGAGAGAAGCCCAGGAGGTGAAGGGGGTGCTGGGCTGGGCTCTCATTGGCTGCAAGGTTTCTGCTCCGTGAGGGCTCAGCAAGGGCAATCTCTGGTCCCTGTGCCAGGCCTGCTGACCCTGGATCGGCCTCGTCGGGATCGGCAAAGCTGTGACAGCTCTGTCACCCTCTGTGATTCCATGAGGAAGTGGCCCTTCCCCCACCAAAGTCTGTTGAGTGACAACCATGCTCCATCACTCCCATTCCCACTTCAGACGCCACAACTTCAATCCTTTGAGAAAGTGCTGTGGAAGGCTGACATTTAGTGACTCAGAAGCCACACCTCTACCCAGTCAAGCTGTCCTGTATGAGGTGACAGTCCAGGCTCAGGTTCTGGCTGTTCCTGGAGAGAGGGCTGATGCCAACTCCTCAGCTCACCACCACCTCAGCACATCTGTTCCACTGTGCCAGGTCCCGGGGGCAGAGAAGGAGAACAGGTCACAGACTCTGTCCCTCACAGAGGTCACCGTCAAGCAAGCAGGCAGAGATAGATGCACAAGTATCTTCACAGAGGAAAGAGCCATTTGTCTGGCTAGATGTGTCTGGCAACGACTTCACAGAGTGACCCTGAAGCAAGGCCTTGGAGGATGAGTAGGAGTTTGGCAAGTGGAGAGGTGACCGGTGAGGGCCCTCCAAGCACAGGGCATAGGCACAGGCAGAATGACAGGACGTATGCTGGGATCTAGGGACTTTAGGCCACACGCTGCAACCAGAGTGTAGCCTACGTAGCCAGGAAAAAGAAGCAGGCTTGGAAGGCAGGCCGAGGGGCGATATGGCCTTCTTTCAGCTGAAGACCCCTAACTGGAATGCAGTGGCATGATCACAGCTCACAGCAGCCTCCACCTCTTTTTTTTTTTTTTTTTGGCATTGGAGTCTCACTCCGTCGCCCAGACTGGAGTGCAGTGGCCGCTCCCGGCCACCGCAGCCTCGGCCTGCTGGGCTCTGGCGATCCTTCCGCCTCAGCCTTCCGAGTAGCCGGAACTACAGGCGCACACTACCATGCCCAGCTAATTTTTGATTTATTGTAGAAATGAGGTCTCACCAAGTTGCCCAGGTGGGTCTTGAACCCGCGGGCTCAGGCACTTCACTCACCTCGGCCTCCCAAAGCGCTGGGATTACAGGCTGAGCCACCGAGCCCGGCCAGCCTCCACCTCTTGTACTCAGGTCATCTTTCCAATTCACCCTTTGAGTAACTGGGCCTACAAGCATGTGCCACCACGCCTGGCTAATTCTCCATATTTTGAAACATTTTTTTGTAGAGATGAGGTCTTGCTATGTTGTCCAAGCTGGTCTTGAACTCCTGGGCTCAAGCAATCCTGTCTCAGTCCCCCAAATGCTGGGGTTACAGATGTGAGCCAATGTGCCTGGTGACATAGGAGATTATAAACGAAGGAAGTGACATATACACATCTCCTTAGAATGACTTTCAGGACTGGAGACAGGAAACAGGAAGCAGGAAAATTCGTTGGGAAATGGCTGAAATTGTCCAGATACACAAAGGGGCCTGCCTGACAAGGACATGGTAACAGAGGTGCACAAGGAAATCACAGCTTCACTGGGGATCCCTGCAGATGATGAAGTTGCAAAATTCCCCTCAAAACCCCCTGGGAGGCCGGGTGTGGTGGCTCACACCTATAATCCCAGCACTTTGGGAGGTCAAGGTGAAAGGATTTCCCGAGCCCACAGGTTCGAGACCAGCCTGGGCAACTTAGCGAGACTTCATCTCTACAATAAAACAAAAAATTAGCTGGGTATGATGGCACATGCCTGTAGTTCCAGCTGCTTGGAAGGCTGAGGTGGAAGGATCACCTGAACCCGGCAGGTAGAGGCTGCAGTGGCTGGGAGTGTGTGACTGAACTCCAACCTGGGCGACAAAAGTGAGACTCCAACTCAAAAAAAACCCCAACAAAACCCTGGGAAGGGGCTCTCCCAGAGATCAGCGATACCCCAACCAGGGCTCCCTGAGCTGGAGTCGACTCTCATGCCTTTGGTTGGGCACCAATGAAAACGGTTATTCTTCAGAATCCACGTGGCATGAGAGGCTCACCCTTCCAGAGGCTAGAGGGAACCAAGATAGCAACAGCACTGTTCCCCTCAGTTGGGGGATACACAAGGGAATGCAGGGGGGACCTCCCGCCTGTTACATGTACACAGGACTCCACTGGAAGGGAGATGGGATAGCCTTTGTGATGGGGAGATGAAGCAGGTCGTCTTCAGTTTTCGGGGAGGAGGGTATGGGAGTAGTTTTATTTGGGGCCACTATTTCCAAAAGAATGCCCTCCCTCCTGTGGGCTTCATCTCCCGGGTCAGAGAGCTTTCATAACAAACTTAACAAAGCCTCACCGATCTGAATGATGCTAAGTTGAATGATAAAAACTAGTATCTCAGCCTGGGCAACTTAGTGAGACCCCATCTCGACAACAAATTTAAAAATTAGCCGGGCGTGTGGCGTGCTCCTGTGGTTCCAGCAACCCTGGAGTTGAGGTGGGAGGATTGCTTGAGCCCAGGAGTTGGAAGCTGCAGTGAGCCAGGATAGCATTGCTGCATTCTGGGCTGGGAGACAGAGCAAGACCTTGTCTCAAAGGGGAAAAAAAATGAAACAGACTAGTGTCTTTATTTTTTTTTTTTTTTTGAGTTGGAGTCTCACTCTGTTGCCCAGACCAGAGTACAGTGGCCGCTCCAGGCCACCGCAGCCTCGACCTGCCGGGCTCCAGCGATCCTACCGCTCAGCTTTCCAAGTAGCCAAAACTACAGGTACGTGCCACCACGCCCAGCTAATTTTTTGATTTTTATTGTAGAGACGAGGTCTCACCAAGTTGCCCAGGCTGGTCTCAAATTCGTGGGCTCAGGCAATCTACTCGCCTCAGCATCCCAAAGTGTGGGGATTCCAGGCTGAGTCACTGAGCCCGGTCACCCCACACACTTCTTTGAGAACAACATCATCAGAACACTCCGATTATGCATCATCTAGCAACTCAGGGGAAAAAACGAACTAGCTAGAAAAAGAGTTCTAGGGGGGGATGGGATTAACATTCGCAAATATCTGTCTGGGAACGGGGAAACACCTCTTATCAACAGGGTGCCTGAATGAAACGTAATTGTACACCTAACCCTTAACTGTACCCCACAAAATCATAATAAAAAATATTGATTAAAAAAAAAAAAAAAGAAAAAGAGTT
>NW_007075318.1:0-1226 GCF_000164805.1 Carlito syrichta
AAAAAAAAAAAAAGTGTTTTTTAAAAAAAATCATTAAAATTACTAAGTTCCATTTGCATTACTCAAGAAAAAAAAAAAAAGACAGAAATTACTAATTTCAGAAATTAAAGAAGAAATGTATAGATATGAAAATGACAATAAAGAATACTGAGAACAGGCCAGGCGCGGTGGCTCACACCGATAATCCCAGCACTTTGGGAGGCCAAGGTGAGAGAATTGCCTGAGCTCACTGGCTCAAGACCAACCTGGGCAACTTGGCAAGACATCATCTCTACAATAAATCAAAAAATTAGCCAAGCGTGGTGGTGCATACCTGTAGTCCCAGCTACTTGAAAGACTAAGGTGAAGGATCGCCTGAGCCCAGCAGGTCGAGGTTGCAGTGGCCGTGAGCGTGCCACTGCACTCCAGTCTGGGCAACAGAGTGAGACTCCAACTCAAAAAAAAATAATAATAATAATTGAGAACAACTGTATGCTGCTAAATTTTTTTAATTTTTAATTTTGAAGATGTGGAGTACAATTCAGGGTTAGGTATACAAATGTTCATTATGCAAGTATCCTTGTTGGTGAGATGTGCCCTTCCCTTCCCTGGCAGTTTTCCACTACTGCCAATCCCTTTCTTATAGTATTATGATAATTATTCAAGGTCCGCTTATGAGTGAGAACATGTAGTACTCAGTTCCTTGTTTCTGTGCTAGATCACTCACTTTTTTTTTTTTTTTTAGTTAGAGTCTCACTCTGTTGCCCAGATTGGAGTACAGTGGCATGCTCTCAGCCACCACAACCTCAACCTGCTGGGCTCCAGCGATCCCTCTGCCTCCGCCTTCCACGTAGGCGAATCTACAGGTGCGCACTACCACGCCCAGCTAATTTTTGATTTATTGTAGAGATGAGGTCCTGCCAAGTTGCCGGGGCGGGTCTTGAATCCACGGGCTCAAGCAATCCACTCGCCTCAGCCTCCCAAAGTGCTGGGATTACAGGTTGAGCCACCGAGCCCGGCCAATCACTCACTGTTATAGGCTCTAAGTCCATCCAAGTTGCTGTGAAGTTCATAATTTTGTCCTTCTTTATGACTGCATAATATTCCATCTTGTAAATATATCACATTTTTAAAATCCAGTCCTCTTTTGATGGGCAATCCAGTCCTCTTTTGATGGGCAGCATGGTTGGTTCCATGTTTTTGCTATTGTGACTAATGCTGCAGTAAACATGCATGTGCAAGTATCT
>NW_007075319.1:0-383 GCF_000164805.1 Carlito syrichta
ATTTCATTCCATTTAATTCCTATCCATTTCATTCCGTCCTCTTCCTCTATTCCATTCCATGCTATTCCATGCCCTTCCCTTCCATTCCATTCGTCTCCATTCCATTCTATTCCATTCTATTCCTTGGCATTTCATTCCATTCCTTTCCACTCCTTTCCAATCCATTCCTCTCTAGTCCATTCCACTCCTCTCCAATCCACCATTCCATACCATGCTATTTCACCTCATACATTTCCAATCCACACCGTTCCATTTCATTTCTATACATTCCATTCCTCTCCCTTCCATACCATTATTCTCCATTTCAGTCAATTGAATTGCTCTTTATTCCACTCCATTCCATTCCATCAATCATTATTTCATTCCTCTCTATTCCATTCCAC
>NW_007075320.1:0-671 GCF_000164805.1 Carlito syrichta
CGCCGGAGCCCAGCGGGTCGAGGCTGCGGTGGCCGGGAGTGGCCACTGCACTCCCGCCTGAGCGACAGAGTGAGACTCCGACTCAAAATAAATAAAAAATAAAAGACACAAGAAGAAGAAGGCAATCCCGGGACAGATTTCCACCCGGCGGGAGGATGTGGCCACCTCCAGGCTCCTGGCTGAGAGGAGGCCCGGCTCTCTCCCCAGCCCCCGGCTTCGGGGTCAGCCGGCTCTGTGACCCCAGGCAAGCGGACGACCCTCCCTGAGCCTTGGTCTCCCTCCTGGGTGGAGCGAGGCTGTTGTGAGGACTGGAGGGAAGGGGCTGCAGACCAGGGCAGGCTTCTTGGAGGAAGAGAGCCCTGGACGTCCCCTCCCGGCTCCCTGGCCCTCCCTGTCACTCCCACTCCGCCGCCACCGAGGGGGGGCAGGGAACAGGGCTGGGCCCCACAGCCACGGGCAGCGCCTGGCGTCCGGGAGGTGCTCGACGAATGTGTGCGGAAGACACGCACGAGGGACTTCCTGAAGGAACGCGGCGGCACCTGCCCTTCGCAGCCTCAGGACCCCGGGGAGGCCTAGCGAGTGGACGGCGGTGGCCGCGGGGCTCCACGAGGGCCAGGGCGAGGAGGGTGGGGCCGGGCGGGCAGGCGCACCACAGCAGCGTGGCCGAGCCG
>NW_007075321.1:0-544 GCF_000164805.1 Carlito syrichta
TTTGAAAGACAGCTTTCCTTGGTGAGTTCTGGAACTCATTTTCAGGCACTCATGCTTGCTGGATATCTGGGCATGCTCTTCATCATTCAAATACACAATTTGCCATGAAACTTGAGGATAAATGGCCTTAATAAATCCCATTATGCTGAAAAAAATAAAATAACAGTTTGGTGACACAGGAGCGGTGATAAATACCATTTTTAATTTTTCAGTGTCACTATTACCTCTTTCCTCCTGCCTGGCTGCAGATAGATGGTCTCCCTGCAAGCCCTACCTGGAATGCTGTGCATTGCAGGGGAGGCCAGACTTTCCAGGAGACTATCTCCTGAGTTCAGGAAGTATGGAGTCAACTGTTACCATTGATCACTGTCAGGAAGCAAAACATCCCAATCCGTGGAACCCCTAAAAGTCCAGCCTCAAACCAGCCTACAGTTCCTCTTTCTCTTCAGTGGAATGATCTGAAATCCTGACTTATTGCATCAAGTTTCTCATTTATTTATTTTCTGAAGACTCAAGTCTTAAATCCAGGTGTTGATCAGACACA
>NW_007075322.1:0-786 GCF_000164805.1 Carlito syrichta
AAATAAGATAGACAAGTGGGACCTCATCAAACTGACGAGCTTCTGCAAAGCAAAAGAAACCATCAAGAGAAGAGGGAGACAACCCACAGAATGGAAAAAAATACTTGCCAACTGTATATCTGACAAAGGCCTAGCATCTAGAGTCTACAAGGAACTCAAACACACAAAAAAGAAAAAAACAAACAGCCCCATTAAAAAGTGGGCAAAAGACATGAATAGACACTTCTCCAAAGAAGATATTCGGGCAGCCAATAGACATGAAAAAGTGCTCAGACTCACAAGTCATCAGAGAAATGAAATCAAAACCACATTGAGATACCACCTAACCCCAGTAAGAATGGCCATCATTAATAAAACAAACGATAACAGATGCTGGCAAGGATACGGAGAAAAAGGAATGCTTCTACACTGCTGGTGGGAATGCAAATTAATGCAATCTCTTTGGAAGATAGTGTGGCAATTTCTGAAATAACTAGAAATTGACCTTCCATATGACCCAGTCATCCCCCTATTGCAAATATACCCAGAGGAACTCAAATCATTCTACAAAAAAGATACCTGCACACACATTTGTCGCAACTCTATTCACAATGGCAAAAAACATGGAACCAATCATGCTGCCCATCGAAGTTGGACTGGATAAAAAAAATGTGGTGCATATACACAATGGAATATTATACAGCCATAAAGAAGGACAAACATGGACTTTGCAGCAACTTGGATGGATTTAAAGTCGATCATACTTAGTGATCTATCACAGAAACAAAGAATAGAGTACCATATGTT
>NW_007075323.1:0-380 GCF_000164805.1 Carlito syrichta
CAGGCTGGCGCAGTGGCTCATGCCTGTAACTCCAGCACTCTGGGAGGCTGGAGCGGGAGAATCGCTTGAACCCAGAAGTTCGAAACCAGCCTGGTTAACATAGCGCCACGGCTCACCGCAGCTTCAACCTCCTGGGCTCAGGCGATCTTTCCACTTCAGCCTCCTGAGGAGCTAAGACTACACATGTGTGCCACCACCAAGCCTGGCTAGTTTTTTGATTTTTGGTAGAGACAGGGTCTCACTGTGTTGCCCCGGCTGGTCTCAGACCCCTGGACTCCAGCATTCTGCCTGCCTGGACCTCCAAAAGTGCGGGGATGACAGGCTTGAGTCACCACCTTTCGATGGAGAGAGGCAGGGTCACCCAGCAGAAGGGCAGCCGG
>NW_007075324.1:0-414 GCF_000164805.1 Carlito syrichta
CTTGGGGTGCAGTCCTGAGCCTCTGGGGGGAAATCTCCAAACCCAGCACTCAAACACCGATGGGAGTGAGAAGGCTCTGATATCTACGACAAGCCCTGTTGGAGGTGTCCCACCTCTTATGAAGCCTGCTGTAGTTTCACCAGCACTCTCTGACTCAACCCCAGGCTGCTCTCTACTGCCAGAGAAGTCAGTCCAGGAAGTGCAGGTTGAAGACCACCTGCCCAGCTCTGAGGGTGATGTTATGGACGAGGATGCTTGGCAAAAACACTGGGGTGCTTTCATCGAGGAGTGTTTTCCTCCAGTCTCACCAGCGCCCTTGGGACCAGCCCCAGGCTACTCAATGCTGCCAGTGATGTCGGTCCAGGAAAATCAGGATGAAGACAACATGTCCAGCTCTGTGGGTGATACTGACGA
>NW_007075325.1:0-924 GCF_000164805.1 Carlito syrichta
TTTTAATTAGTTGGGTAATGAGTTAGCTAGGTGACTTAACTTGTTGGCTGACGATTCGGCCAATGACTTATCTGGTTTAACACGTTGGCTGACTACTCAGCTGACTTGTTAGCTGGCTTCACAAGTCGGCCGTCTAGTCTGTTAACTAGTTAGCTGGGTTAATTAGTTGACTGACGAGTTGGCCCACAAGTTAGCTCTGCTAACTATTTGGCTGGCTAGTTTGCTGATCTAACTAGTTGGCCGACTAGTGGGTCGACTGGTTAGCTGACCTAACTAGTCGGCCCACAAGTTAGCTGACGTAACTTGTCAGCTGACAAGTGAGCCGAGTAGTCGGTCGATTAGTTAGCTGACTTAATTAGTTGGCTGGCTAGTCAGCTGACTGATTAGCTTACTTAACTAGTCGGCCGGCAAGTGAGCCAACTGGCCAGCTGACTTAACTATTTGGCTGGCGAGTGAGCCTACTGGTCAACTGATTTAGCTAGTCAGCCAGCGTGTGAGCTGACTGTTCAGCTAACTTTAGTAAGCTTGTGAGTGAGCCGAATGGTCAGAAGAGTTAACTAGTTAGCTGACGAGTGACCTGACATGTGAGATGCCTTAACTAGTTGGCCGGCTTGTGAGCCAACAGGTGAGCTGACTTAACTAGTTAGCTGTCGAACAAACCGACTAATTACTTTACCAGTTGGCCTGCAAGTGAGCTGACGTTTAGTTGTCCTGTTGGCTGGCAAGTGAGATGATAGCTTGCTGACCAGTTTGCTGGCACGCAAGCCGACTAATTAGCTGACCTAATGGAAAGCGAGCAAGCCCGCTAGTTATCTGACCAGATAGCTGAGTTGCTAGCCTACTAGTTTGTTAAGTAACTAGCCAATTTGCTAGCTGAGTTAACTAGATAGCTGACTAGCTAACTGGCTATTTAGCTGACATAAC
>NW_007075326.1:0-556 GCF_000164805.1 Carlito syrichta
CCACCAGTCTGCCTCCGGCATGGGCGTGGGAAGGGGCCGCGGGGGCGGGGGTGCGGCTGGGACAGGCCAGGGGGCTCGATCCCTGCAGGCCGGGTCAGAGACCCACACCCACCTCCAGCCTCTCTTCAAACCCACCCCCCGGAACGCAAGAGAAACATGCTTTGAGCCTTCCGGGTGGGGCAGCCAGTCACAGACTCTTAGATTTACAGAATCTGCCGGGCAGTGGAAACCCAGGGCTTTGGGAGGCAGAAGCGGGAGGCTCACTTGTGGCAGGAGGTTGAGACCGGAGAAGCAACATAGCAAGACCCCGTCTCTGCAAAAAATTAGTTGGGCATGGTGGCACATGCTCGTAGCCCAGGCGGGAGGATCACTTGCACCCAGGAGCTGGAGGCTGCAGTGAGCCATGATTGCACCCTGCTCTCCAGCCCAGGCAACAGAGCCAGGTTCTGCCTCTAAAAAGTCTGTTGTTGTTGTTGTTTCTGTTTTGTTTTGTTTTTGAGTTGGAGTCTCACTCTGTCGCCCAGACTGGAGTGCAGTGGCCACTCTCGGCCACCGC
>NW_007075327.1:0-755 GCF_000164805.1 Carlito syrichta
CAGTTAGCTAAGTCAGCTAGCTCACGAATTAGCTAACTATTTAAGTCAGTCACTTAACTCCGCTACCTAAATAGTTAGCAAATTTCTTAAGTCAGTTAGTTACATAGTTAGCTAACGATTTAATTCAGGTATTGAATTCAGCTAGCTAACTAGTTAATTCAGTCATTTAAGTGAGCTAGCTAAGTAGTTAAGTCAGCTAGCTAAGTAGACTAGTTAAGTAAGCTTTCTAATTTAGTCAGCTGGTTAAAACAGCTATTAGTTAGTTAACTAACGGGTTAAGTCAACTGGTTTAGTTGGATAGCTAGCTAGTTAGCTAGCAGTATGAGTCAGCTTGTTGAGTAGGCTAGCTAGCTAGTCAGCTCACAAGTTAAATCAGCTGGATGAGTCAGCTAGCTAGCTATTTAGCTAATGAGTTAAGTAAGCTTGTTGTGTCAGCTAGCTAGCTCACTAACTAACAAGTTAAGTCAGATAACTAAGTCACCTAGCTAGCACTTTAGATAATGAGTAAGCTAACAATTTAGCTAGCTGGTTAAGTCAGCTAGCTAGCTAGGAAGCAATCTACTTATGTCAATTGGATAGTCATTTAGTTAAGAGAGCTGACATGCCCACTGACAAGCTAGGTAGCTAGCTAGTTAAATCAGCTACATAGCTACTTGGCTAGCTAGTAATGTCAGTGAGTTAAGTCAGCTGGTTAGCCAACTGACTCGCTGGTTAAGTCAGGTAGTTTAGTCAGCCTGCTATATGATAGATAGGTG
>NW_007075328.1:0-404 GCF_000164805.1 Carlito syrichta
GGCCTCCTGCCCCAGGTAGGCCATCAGAAGCACTGGCAGGGACACAGTCCCTGCACCTGGTGTGGTCAGGTGGCATGTAGAATGCAGGCTCCCTGTCTCTGGGCCACACCGCTTCCCTCGGGCTAGCTGGGCATCCTCCTGGTCTTGGCCTATGGCTGGCCAGCCTCTGACTCATTTGGGCACCCCGCCATGTTGGCCACTGAGACTGAGGGCACAGACTCAAAGTTGGCCAGAAGAGGCAGGTGCCCAGTTAGGCTTGGCAAGGGCAGTGGAGCATGAACAGTGAGCAATGCAGGGGCTCAGGTGTCTGTGCCCCTCGTAGCCACCACACTGCTGCCCCCTGATCCCGCAAACCTTAACTCAAATTTCCATCTTCTCCCAGCCTGAACTTACACAACTTGGGG
>NW_007075329.1:0-453 GCF_000164805.1 Carlito syrichta
TTGATTTCTTGTAGAGATGAGGTCTCACCAAGTTGCCCAGGCGGGTCTCGAACCCGTGGGTCCAGGTAATCCACTCACCTCAGCCTCCCAAAGGCGCGGGATTACAGGCTGAGCCACCGAGCCCGGCTTGGCACAGAGTCTTAAGCAATGAATATAGTTGAATGAATAAGGGCTACTTGCAGCAGATCCTTTGCTCTGAAGAGATGTGGGCCCTCTCTCCTTTCAGTTCCCCATCATACAGAGGCCACTGACTTTCTTTTTACATTAGATGAATTTAGGCAAACCCCCTCCCTTCTCCAGGCCCCCTGTTCCTATAAAAAGGAGAAAATCAGCTGGGTGCGGTGGCTCACTCCTGTTATCCCAACACTTTGGGAGGCGAAGGTAAGAGGACTACCTGAGCCCACAGGCTCAAGACCAGCTTGGGCAACATGGCAAGACCTCGTCTCTACAATA
>NW_007075330.1:0-380 GCF_000164805.1 Carlito syrichta
ATGAACATTTGTGTATCCAAATTATGCATTTTACATTATCTAACTTATACATAGATATACATTTGTGTATCTGAATTGTACCCACATCTTTAAGATAAAAAAATTAAAAGTTAAAAAATTTCAATGTTTTGTCACTAAATGCATTGACTGCAGTTTTAAAATTTTATTTTTAGTTGACACAAAATAATGTCGGGTCGGGCCTGGGGGCTCTGCCTGTAATTCCAGCACTTTGGGAGGCCAAGGTGAGTGAGTTGCCTGGGCCTGTGGGTTCAACACCAGCCCTGGCAACTTGGCAAGATGTCATCTTGACAAAAATAAAGAAATAAAGTCGCCAGGTGTGGAAGTGTGGGTCTGTCGTTCCAACTCCTTGGAAGGCTGAG
>NW_007075331.1:0-522 GCF_000164805.1 Carlito syrichta
TTAAGTCAGAACGTTAATTCAGTTGTCTAGCCAGAGGCTAGCTAGTTGCAAAGATTCTTACCTCAGATGGGCAGTCAGTTGGCTCGCTATTTATTTCAGCTGGATAAACAAACTGGCAAGCTCGGAAGCTTGCTAGTTAAGTCAGCTAGATATGTCAGCTAGCTAGCTAGTTAAGTCAGTTATTTTATTCAGCTAGTTAGCAAGCTTCCTAGCTAGTTTTGTAAGCTGTCTAGCAAGCGGGCTAATTAGTTAAGTCTCCTAGTTAAATCAGCTGACTAGTCAGCTGGCTAGGTAGGTAGCTTGCTAGGTAAGGCAGCTGGCAAGACAGCTGGCTAGCTAGATAAGTCACCTAGTTAATTCAGCTGGCTAACCAGTTTGATCGCTATGTAGCAAGGTAGTTAATTCAACTGGCTAGAAAGCAGGTCAGATACTTATGACAGGTAGTTAAGTTAGCTGGATAGTAACCTGGCTAGCTAGGTAGTGACCTAGTTAAGTCAGTTGTCTAGCTAGTTGTCTAGCTAA
>NW_007075332.1:0-594 GCF_000164805.1 Carlito syrichta
TGAAGAAAAACCAAAAGAAGAATATGGGTCTCTCACAGACCCCTGGGAGGTCAAACACTGAGAAAACTGACTACAGAATGCAAACAATGAAGAGCCCCCAGAATGACTGGTCCCAAACTACAAACCCAGATATCAAGACATTAATGGAGAGATTAAAAAGAATTGAGAAGAGACAAGAGGAAACTAGGAAGGAGTTGATAACTGAGATAACAGTAGCAAAGAATACTGTGAATGAAGTAAAAAATAAACTGATAAGCATGGAAAGCATAATTAGCCAAGCAGAAGAAAGAATCTCAGAACTTGAGGACCAAAATATAGAACCAACCCAAGCTGTCAAAAACACAGAAATGAAGCTCAAAAAGATAGAACAAAGCCTTCAAGAGATGAGCAATTACTTCAAGAGACTGAATCTAAGAGCAATTGGACTTTCTGAAGCAGAAAGAGAGACAGAGTCTACCCTGGAACAAACATTCCATGAGATTATTCAAAAAAACCTCCCTCATCTCATCAGTGATATGAAAATTCAAACACAAGAGATTCAGAGAATCCCTGCAAGACAACAAATGAGAAGACCAACTCCCAGACACAAAATAA
>NW_007075333.1:0-700 GCF_000164805.1 Carlito syrichta
AGGGAGGGGAGGGAGCCCCTCCCCAGGAAGGCGCGTCGGGCCCAGCCCAGGCCGGAACCCACCGCCCCAGGAACGCGAGCACGCGGCACCTGGCCGGCTGCCTGGCCTCACGGCTGTAATCCCAGCACTTTGGGAGGCCAAGGGGGTAGGATCGCTTGAGCCCAAGACTGGGAAAAAAAAAATTTTTTTTTTTTTTTAGCCCGGTGCAGTGACTCTTGCCTGTAATCCCAGGCCGGAGACGAGAGGATTGCCTGAGCCCAGGGATTCGAGACCAGCCTGGGCAACTTGGCGAGACCTCGTCTCTACAATAAATAAAAAAATTAGCTAGGTGTGGTGGCGTGTGCCTGTAGTTCCTGCTACTTGGGAGGCTGAGATGGAAGGATCCCCTGAGCCCATTCGGTCGAGGTTGTGGTGGCTGTGAGCATGCCACTGCACTCCAACCTGGATGACAGAGTGAGACTCCCACTAAAAAAAAATTTTTTTTAATAAAAATAAGTATTTAGGCCGGGCACAGTGGCTCATGCTTATAATCCCAGCACTTTGGGAGGCCAACGCAAGTGGATTGCCTGAGCCTGCGGATTCCAGTCGGGCCAGGGCAGCTTGGCAGAGATCTCATCTCTGAAATAAATCAAAGATTAGCTGGGCATGCCTGTAGTTCCAGCTACTTGGAAGGCTGAGGCAGAAGGATCGCCTGAGCCCA
>NW_007075334.1:0-554 GCF_000164805.1 Carlito syrichta
GAAAACTTGATTCTTGTTTATATCTTAGGAAGACGCCGTATATTTTTTTGGATATTGAGAAAACACGTCACCCACATTCCTGACTCTTTCTTAGGAAAAGTCAGTGCACTTGTCTGTATATGAGCATTTCATTTCCCTAGTTTATGCTTCAAAAACCCAAATTCGTGTGTAGCACTTAGCAAGAAACCCTGAAGTTTTAATGGGATGGAGGACATGTGTAAACCAAATTCCTTATTCTCCTTTAGCAATAAACAGTGCAGTTTCCTGTATATGAGGACTCCCTTTATCTGATTCCTACTCCCAAAACCTGAATGGTGGTTATTTCTTAGCAAGACTGTCTGTAGATTTTTGGGATGGAGGCCTCCTGTAAACAAGATTCCTTATTCTTCCGTAGCAACAAGGTAGTGTTCTGTATATGAGGACTCCCATTACTGAAATTCCTGCTTCATTCTCAGCAAGACGCCAAGATATTTCCTGGTGACCTTGAATTCCAATTGCTTGGATATCAAGAGAAAGACTCCCATAAAGTTCTTGAGGAACTGGAACCCAAGATT
>NW_007075335.1:0-378 GCF_000164805.1 Carlito syrichta
CAGGTTCTTGTTTACATGTGGCTCGTTCCAGCCACCTTGTGACATGGACTTTATTCCTCCTGCACCCCCTTTTCCATGGATGCAGAAACGGAAGAAGAGGGTGGTTTGATATTGCATGCGAGCGAGTTACTGGCAGAAATGAGATGCCAGTCCAGCTGCCAGTGATCAGACTTGGCAAGCAGGTGCCTCGTTCCCCAGTAGCTTCCTGCCACTTGGGCATGGGACATGGATGATACCGTGGTCACCCCCTGCGCATGGCAGGCGGGCCTTGGAGCCTCAGTCCACTCAGAGGAACTCACGCCCCCTGCCAGAAGCTGGCAACGCCGTGCCGCCATACTCCCACAAGGCTCGCCTGTGGCCGGGTGTGTGGCTGTCGGG
>NW_007075336.1:0-1094 GCF_000164805.1 Carlito syrichta
TTTTTCGGCTGGTCCCCGCACTGGCTCGTGCGACCAGCCGGTGAGGTCAGCTGGCCCATGCGCTGGCTCGTTAGGCCAGCTGGCGAGGTCGGCTGGACCGTGTGCTGGCTCGTTGGGCCAACCAGAGAGGTCGGCCTGCCCGTGCGCTGGCTCTTTGGGCCAGCCGATGAGGTCGGTTGGCCCATGTGCTGGCTCGCTTGGGAAGCTAGTGAGGTCGGCTGCCCGTGCACTGTCTCGTGCGTCCACCTGGCACGGTCGGCTGGCCTGCGCGCTGGCTCATTGGGTCAGCTGGCATGGTCGGCTGTTCCACGCACTGGCTAGTTGGGCCACACGGCGAGATTGGCTGGCCCATGTGCCGTCTTGTTGGGCCAGCCGGTGAGGTCGGCTGGCCCGCGCTGTCCCCTTGAGCCAGCTGGTGACGTCAGCTGGCCTACGCGCTGGCCTGTTGAGCCAGTCGGCGAGGTCGGCTGGCCCGCGCACAAGCTCATGCGACCAGCCGGTGAGGTCAGCTGGCCTGCGCGCTGGCTCTTTGTGCCAGCCGGCGATGCCGACAGGACCGTGCTCAGGCTCGTTTGACCAGCCGGTGAGGTCGGTTGGCCCATGTGCTGGCTTGCGTGGGAAGCTTGTGAGGTCGGCTGTCCCATGCGCTCTTGTGCGGCCAGCCAGTGAGGTTGGCTGACCCATGCACTGTCTTGTGCAGCTAGCCAGTGAGGTCGGCTATCCCGTGTGCTGCCTCGTGTGGTCAGCCGGTGAAGTCGTCTGACCCATGCACTGACTCGTTGCACCAGCCTGTGCGGTCGCCTGGCCCATGTGCTGGCTGGTTGGACCAGCCGGCGAGGTTGGCCGGCCTGTGTGCTGGCCCGTTGGGTCCTGTGGCGAGGTTGGCTGCTCCGTGTGCCGGCCCTTTGGGCCGGCTGGCGAGGTCAGCTGGCCCGCACGCTGGCATGTGGGGCCAGCCAGTGAGATCGGCTGGCCGTGTGCTGGCCCGTGTGGCCTGCCGGTGAGGTTGGCTAGCCCGTGCACTGACCCGTGCGGCCAGCCAGCAAGGTCCGCTGGCCCATGTGCTGGCTCATTGGGTCAGCCGGCGAGGTCGA
>NW_007075336.1:2133-2591 GCF_000164805.1 Carlito syrichta
GTCGGCTGGCCTGGGTGCTGGCTCGTTGGGTCAGCCTGTGAGGTCAGCTGGTCATCGCACTGGCTCATTGTGCCAGCCTGCGAGGTCTGCTGGCCCACGCCCTGGCCCGTTCGATCAGCCGGCGAGGTCGGCTGACATGCATACTGGCCTGAGCTGCCAGCCGGTGAGGTCGGCTGGCTCGCACGCTGGCCAGTGTGGCCAGGCTGTGAGGTCGGCTGGCCCGTGTGCTGGCCTGTGTGGCCAACCGGTGAAGTCGACTGGCCCGCTCACTGGCTCCTGTGGCCAGCCAGAGAGGTCGGCTTGCCTGCAAGCTGGCTCGTGCAGCCAGCCGGAGAGGTTGGCTGGCCTGCGCCCTGGCTGGTTCGGCCACCTGGAGAGGTTGGCTGGCCCGCTCGCTGGCTTGTGCGGCCAGCCGGTGAGGTCAGCTGGCCCGTGCGCTGGCTCATTGGGCCAGCCGG
>NW_007075337.1:0-1084 GCF_000164805.1 Carlito syrichta
CGGCCACCACAGCCTCGACCTGCTGGGCTCCAGTGATCCTTCCGCCTCAGCCTTCTGAGTGGCCGGAATTACAGGCATGTGCTACCACGCCCGGCTGATTTTTTTATTTATTGTAGAGATGAGGTCTTTTCTTAAAAGACTAGAATTGCCCTTCCTCACCCTCCAGGGGAATGGTTCATGGGCTTCCAACCTTGGAACGTAGTGTTGTTGGCGGATATAGTCTACATTTTCTGCATCCTCTCTGGGTCTCAGTTTTCCTGTTTGGAAAAGAAAGCATTGAACTAAGCAGGGAAGACAATTAGACAGATTTACTCTCACATGCCAGCTGACGCCCTGAAAGAAATGGCTCTGGGCTCAGAGAGAGAGCATACTATGATCAGTGGATCATGCAGAAATTAGTACGGTAATATGTACAAGTTGAGTAGCCACCCTGACCTCAGCATACTTCTGGGATCTTACACCCAAACTAGCTCCTGTTTAACACTTTACATTGTGGTATCTTCTCTGCAAGCCCAATCAAGTCTTCCTTCAAGTCAGACACCAAACAGGAAAAACTTGGGGAGCTGGGGAGGGAAGAGATTTGGGGTATTTTCTCACTAAAAGGGAAGTATGCAGATAGCATGCAAATATGCAGTGCAGACATTTTTTGCCAGCCCAGGCTTGGACATTTGAATATTAAATATCCTATGCAAATGATGCAAATGAGCAGTTCTTTGGACAATAAGGCCTCAGCCCAGCCAGAGTAGATGTGCCCAGTGTTAAGATAGCCCTCACTGCAGGTGAGACAGGGCAGGGCAGTGCCCGAACAATTCAGCGGAAAAATGGCCCCAGTTCCCGTGAGAGAGCTCTGGGAGGGACACCTGCGCTCCGTAAGAGACAGAGTCTCAGATAGAGCTGGGACTGTAGGGTTGAGGTGGGCTCAGTAAATGGGGAGACCATTGATAAAAGAGATGGTGACAGCCGGGCTCGGTGGCTCAGCCTGTAATCCCGCGCCTTTGGGAGGCTGAGGTGAGTGGATTGCCTGAGCCCGAGGGTTCGAGACCCGCCTGGGGCAACTTGGCGAGACCTCATCTCTACAGTAAAT
>NW_007075337.1:1953-10805 GCF_000164805.1 Carlito syrichta
CAGGCGATCCTTACGCCTCAGCCTTCCGAGTAGCTGGAACTACAGGCACACGCTACCACACCCGGCTCATTTTTTAAAATTTATTGTAGAGATGAGGTCTCGCCAAGTTGCCCAGGTGGGTCTCGAACCCGCGGGCTCAGGCAATTCACTCACCTCGGCCTCCCAAAGCACGGGATCACAGGCTGAGCCACCAAGCCCGGCCTCTCATGGCTTCTAACAGCTCTGGCCCCCTAACCCCTGAGGCCTCAGTTTGCCAATCAGGACTGGTGTTGCCTGTCTGGGTCCCTGCCCAGCAGACACGGGTCACCTGACATATCCCACACAGTCAAGCTGAGTGTAGACCAGGGGTAGGCTCTGGGACCAGAGCTGGGATAGGAAGGGATCATTAATCTAATGTGCCCCAGAGCCTTGTCTACCCGTTTCTCTAATTTCAAGCCCTCATGGAGCCCTGTTCCCTCACTGATTCCCTGTCTCCTTCACCGTCCCTGTTGGTATTAATCTCCAGTTTCTAGGTGATGCATTTTGAACTCAGCCCTGGGCCAGTGTTGTGCTCTCCCAGGCTTGGCCACGGCCATACCAGTCACATCCTTGACTTTGTCATGGCCCAGCGTACAGGCTGTGAGACGGAGGAGCCAGAGGCAAAGGAATCAATAATAGCCTGGAAGTAGAGCCCAGCTAAGGGCTCTCTTGGGCAGCTTCCATAGTGGCTCGGGGCCTGTTCTGCCAGCGGAACGGATGTTGAGATGATGCTCCCGGCAGCGAGGCAGCTCACCCTCTGACCAGCCAGGACTCAAGCCAAGGGCTGGAACACAGAGCAGGCACTGGCCCTACCCTGATCCCCTGAACAAGAGCTGCACTGTGCATACTCCTTCCACCTCCCACCCCACCCCTCGGGCCAGGCCAGGGTCAGGCGGGGCCACCCATGGAGGCCGGAAACAGAAGGACACTCAGGCAGAGGAAGCAAGGGGAGAGAGGCTGTGAGATCCCAGGTCAGGGATACACTGTCAGACCCACAGGCAGAGAGACGCTGTGTGTTTGCATCCCTGAGTCTGCAGTGGCACCAGGAAGCTCCAAGTGCCCTAGCATCTCCAGCACACAGAAAAGCAGACCCATGTGAGGGACCCTAGCCCAAGACATGGAAGCAGGAGAGTTCAGGATGCTGGTGATCTTGGAGAGCCCCAGACAAGGACACCATAATCACAGATGTCGCTGCACAGGGCAGCCTTCGACACAGCCTCGGGGCTCTTTGACTGACATCATGCACTTGTCCATCAACACAGTCGCAAACTTAACTGCCAGCCCTGTGTTGGGCACTAGGGACAAAGACAAGAAGGGGCACTTCATGGAGGCAGCTAAAATCAGGGTCTGAACTTAAGGGGGTGTTTTGTTTTTTTTTGAGTCAGAGTCTCACTCTGTCACCCACACTAGAGTGCAGTGGCACGCTCCCGGCCACCGCAGCCTCAACCTGCTGGACTCAGGCAATCCTTCCACCTCAACCTTCCAAGTAGCTGGAACTACAGGCACACATCACCACATCCAGCTAATTTTTTTTTTTTTTTCTGGAGTTGGAGTTTCACTCTGTCGCCCAAACTGGAGTGCAGTGGCCGCTCCCGGCCACCACAGCCTCGACCTGCTGGGCTCCGGCGATCCTTCTGCCTCAGCCTTCCAAGTAGCTGGAACTACAGGTGCGCACTACCACACCCAGCTAATTTTTGATTTATTGTAGAGATGAGGTCTTGCTGCCCAGGTGGGTCTCGAACCCGTGGGCTCAGGCAATCCACTCACCTCAGCTTCCCAAAGTGTGGGATTATAGGCTGAGCCACCGATCCCGGCTTAATTTTTCTTGATTTATTGTGGAGACAAGGTCTCACCAAGTTGCCCAGGCTGGTCTTAAACTCATGGGCTCAGGCAATTTTCTCACCTCAGCCTCCCAAGGTGCTGGGATTATAGGTGTAAGCCACTGCACCTAGCCAAGGGAGTGGTTTATGCTCTAAGTGCCCACCTTGCCCACAGTCCTTTCTAAGGGGTTCTTAGGTCACCAGGTGACCTAATTGTCCTGCCACTCACTAGACCGGAGGTGGGCCTGACCAGGGCCTGGCCCTGTCTCAGCTGGCTGGTGGCCCATGAAGTGGTCTGACTTGAAGCTGCCCTCCAGGAATCAGACTCACTGAACCAAGTGGATCCTCTCAAGGGACAGGGAAAGGCGTGATCCCAAGACAGCTGATCATGAGGCAACAGGAGCCAAGGGCAGCACAGACGCTAGGCAGGTAGGACATGGAAGAAGAGATGGCGTCTCTGTGACCACTAAGCTTTAGACTTGGGAGCATCGGTGTCTGCAGCTGAGACACCCAGTTGGTGGAGCTGTTCAGGTTCATAAACATCCATGAAGACACCATGAGGCCCTTTCTCCTGAAGCCCTTAGGTGAGCATTTCCCTGGTCCTTGTCGCCCCAAAGAGGCACATGAACCCTGCTTCTCACACCCTTGCCTCTCTGGCCTTCACCACCAGCTAAAACCAACCCTGGGATCCTGAGAAAACCACATATGGTAGCAAGAACCCTGAACCTGAAGTCCAAGGTGAGAGTCAAGTCTCGCTTTTGCTGTGTATCTGTCTCTCAGAGCCTCAGTTTCCTTATCAGAAGCATGGGAGTGCCCGGGCTCAGTGGCTCAGTTTGTAATCCTAGCACTTTGGGAGGCTGAGGCGAGTGGATTGCCAGAGCCCGCGATTTAAGACCAGCCCGGGTAATTTAGCAAGACCTCATCTCTACAATAAATAAAAAATTAAGCCGGGCTAGGTGGCTCAGCCTGTAATCCCGCGCCTTTAGGAGGCTGAGGTGAGTGGATTGCCTGAGCCCGCGGGTTCGAGACCTGCCTGGGCAGCAAGACCTCCTCTCTACAATAAATCAAAAAATCAGCCGGGCATGGTAGCACATGCCTGTAATTCTGGCTACTTGGAAGGCTGAGGTGGAAGGATCGCCGGAGCCCAGCAGGTCGAGGCTGCGGTGGCTGGGCCCAGCAGGTCGAGGCCGCTCCCGGCCACCGCACTCCAGTCTGGGCGACAGTGAGACTCCAACTCAGAAAATAAAAATAAAAAATAAAAAATAAAAAATTAGCTGGGTGTGGTAACGCACGCCCGTAGTAGTTACAGCTACTTGGAAGGCTGAGGCAGGTGAATTGCCGGAGCCCAGCAGGTCGACGCTGGTGTGACCATGAGCATGCGTGCTACTGTGCTTCAGCCTGGGTGACAGAGAAAGACTCCAACTCAAAAAAAGAAAAAAAAAAAAGTATGGGAGTCATGCCTGCTGCCCCAGAGGCTGCTGGAAGAATGAGACAATGGGTGAAAAGAGCAGGTTCCAGCCTCCCCAGAGTCCCGCCCTTCACGCTCCCCGCGGGGCCCCTACCCATTCTCACTGCTTCTATCCCTGTTCCAGATGGGCATCCAGGACGCCCATCCATCCAGCGCCCTCTGCTCTAAACCAGACTCCCTCAGGCTGAGTTGGGGACTCCAGACACATCCCAGGAAAATGAGTTCTGCTCTAAAACAGGAGCCTCAATGGGACAGAGGCCACTGGAATGGTGGAATTTCAAATACATGTGACCAGCCTAGGAAGGTTGCTCAAGCCTGGGTCCACTTAGTCACGCTTTCCCCCAACTCAGCCCCCCTCATCTAGGGAAGGGGGGCAATGGGCAGGGAGCCGGATTCTGGCTAGAACAGGAAGTCTTTTCGTGACCCGCCTGGGCAACTTGGTGAGACCTTATCTCTACAATAAATAAAATAATTAGCCGGGTGTGGTAGCGTGTGCCTGTAGTTACAGCTACTTGGAAGGTTGAGGCGGAAGGATCGCCGGAACCCAGCAGGTCGAGGCTGCGGTGGCCAGGAGCAGCCACTGCACTCCAGTCTGGGCGACAGAGTGAGGCTCCAACTCAAAAAAAAAAAAAGAACAGGAAGTCCTGCTGGCGCTGTTGATGGGACTCACATGAGACTGTGTCACCTCAGCCTGGGTGATGCCACACAGGAACTGTCCTGGGCCTACCTCCCCATTTATACCAGTGTCTCATGCTTTCTTCCCTTTTCTCTGGGACTAGAGGCCAGCCAGCCCTGGACTGATCCCCCCACCCTTATGGCCCCCACAGCATCAGTTCCAGAACCAGAGAAGCCTGGGTTCAAATCCTAACTCAGCTATTTCCTGACTGTATGACCCTAGGTGGGCTGCCTCACCTCCGTGAGCAAGACTAAAGTGAATGAAACGACAACATGCGAAGGGTCGAGCAGGTGGCTGGAGGGCTCACGAAATGTCAGTTCCCTTTCGCTTTCCCAGGACCAGAGCCCTGGGCTGGACCATTGATAGGGCTGGCTGAGTCCCAGGATCCTACCACAGTCTCTAAGAGCCATAGATCAAACACGGCCTGAGGAGGTCACTGCAGAGCTTTGAGCCTTGTGTTTTCAACTGGTAAGAGGGGGCACAATAGAGGCGGTGTAGATGATAATGTCAGGGTCCCTTGCAATGAGGACCGCATTTCAAAATGCATTTGGAAAACTTCATTTTTCTTCTTATCTGGAGGTTTCTTCCCTTTTCCCACTGAGCATGCCTTTGTGTTGTGTTCACTTATCTAATTACACGCTTGCTTAGAAGTTCAGGGGGCTCATCTTGAGCAGAGGGATTCTTCCCCACCTGGAGATTACCTCAAGGCTCCAGTGAATCTACAACTCTGAGACAGTGCTGCCCCTAATAGGGCAGTAACTCAAGATGGCCGCGTAGACCAGCACCAATTGTCACTCCTGTGTGCTCCCGTGCCAAGTTTCCTTTTTATTTTTTAAATTTTTATTTATTTGTTTATTGAGTTGGAGTCTCATTTTGTCACCCAGGCTAGAGTGCAGTGGCATGTTCACACCACCACAGCCTTGACCTGCTGGGTTCAGGTGATCCTTCCATCTCAGCCCTCCAAGTAGCTGGAACTACAGGCATATGCCACCGTGTCCAGTTAATTTTTAGATTTATTATAGAGACGAGGTCTCACCATGTTGCCTAGGCTGGTCTTAAACCCACAGGCTCAAGCGATTCTCTCACCTCAGCTTCCCAAAGTGATGGGATTATAGGCATGAGCCACCGTGCCCGGCTTTAATTTTCTTACTTATTGTAAAGACAAGGTCTTGCCAAGTTGTCCAGGCTGGTCTCAAACCCCTGGCCTGAGGAAATCCTCTTGCCTCCACATCCCAAAGTGCTGGGATTACAGTTGTGAGCCACTATGCCCAGCCAAGTTGCCCTTTTTTATTTATTTATTTTTATTTATTTATTTTTGAGTCAGAGTCTCACTCTGTCACCTAGGCTGGAGTGCAGTTGCACGCTCACAGCCACAGCAGTCTCAACCTGCTGGGCTCAGGCAATTCTTCTGCCTCAACCTTCCAAGTAGTTGGTACCACAGGCGCATACCACCACACCTGGCTAAATTTTTGGTTTGTCATAGAGACAAGATCCCGCCAAGTTGCCCAGGCTGGTCTCAAACGCCTGTACTCAGGCAATACTCTTGTCTCCCTCTCCCAAAGTGCTAGGATTACAGGTATGAGCCACCACGCCTGGCTCAAGTTTCCCATTTTATTTTATTTTTTAATTTTTTGAGTTGGAGTCTCATTCTGTCGCCCAGGCCAGAGGGCAGTGGCACAGCCTTGACCTGCTGGGCTTCAGCCTTCCGAGTAGCTGGAACTACAGGTGCATACTACCATGCCCGCCTAATTTTTTGATTTATTGTAGAAATGAGGTCTTGCCAAGTTGCCCAGGCTGGTCTCGAACCCGTGAGCTCAGGCAATCCTTTCACCTCAGCCTCCCAAAGTGCTGGGATTATAGGCATAAGCCACTGTGCCTGACCGGGGCTGTTTTTTGTTTTGTTTTGTTTTGTTTTTTTGAGTTGGAGTCTCACTCAGTCGCCCAGACTGGAGTGCAGTGGCCGCTCCCGGCCCCCGCAGCCTCGACCTGCTGGGCTCCGGCGATCCTTCTGCCTCAGCCTTCCACATAGCCAGAATTACAAGCATGCGCTACCACGCCCGGCTGGTTTTTTGATTTACTGTAGAGATGAGGTCTCGCTGCCCAGGCGGGTCTCGAACCCGTGGGCTCAGGCCATCCACTCACCTCAGCCTCCCAAAGGCGCGGGATTACAGGCTGAGCCACCGAGCCGGCTCGAGGCTATTTTTTAAGGCAGGAGGTTCTGGGGGTGATGGTCAGGGGTGGAAGACAGTGAGTAACCTGGAAGGGAGAGGGGGCAGAGGGGCTGGGCTTCTCTGAAGGTTGGGGCAAGGGTTATGCCTCCACCAGCCAGGGGTCAGTTGAAGGGGCGCTGCCAGGTGTGGCCTCACAAAGACTCAGGCTTATTCTGAGAGAACCGTTAGTGACAGAGTCACACACACACTTGGCCACTTGGCCACACAAAGGCACCCTGGAGCCACACAGACTTATTTATACTCATCCCCGCACACCCAGGGACATCCACAGAGGCACACACAAAGCAATTCTCAGAGACATTCACGCATTCCTGCACACAAATTTGTATCCTCACAGTCACAGCACATTCTGGAACATTCACAGACACCCTCATAGACACACAGAAGCTAGGACAGCCAGGTATTCTCACATGGGCTGCTTCCCTCACCCACCCCTGGGGCCATCCCCTTCTTTCCAGCCAACTAGGCTCTGTCCTTTATCCCCACCCACTTCCCACTGTCCTCTGGGGCCTCCGAGGCCTCCCTCCAGAGCTGGGGGAGGGGATGGGGCGGGGCTCACCCTGCTGATGTGGCAACAGGCCTCACCTGCAGCCAGGGCCACACCCTCCACTGGGAAAGGCTTAAAGGGGCAGGAATCCCAGGTGGTGACCTCACGGGGTCTGTGCCCTGGTTTCTCAGATAGGGAAAGGGAAGCCTAGAGAGGGGTCAGATGGTGAATGGGGCCTGAACCCAGGACTCCAGTGCCAGGAGCTGGGTGAGGAGGGGATGCACTTGCTGGGAATAGGAAGCCTGGGTTCCAAGCCCACCTCCTGCCTGGCTGGCTGCCTGGCGAACCTGCTCCTCCTTACTGCTTCCAGTCTCCCTGGCAGGCACTCCCACCCTCTGTCTCAGGAGCCAGCACCACCCAAGCTCCAAGCCAGAAGCCTTTACACCCTCTCTCCCTGTGGTGGAATCCATCTTTCTTTTTTCTTTTTTTTTTTTTTTGTTGAGTCTCAGTCTCACTCCGTCGCCTAGACTGGAGTGCAGTGGCACATTCATGGCCACCCCAGCATCGACCTGTTGAGCTCAGGCGATCCTTCCGCCTCAGCCTTCCAAGTAGCTGGAACTACAGGCACACACTGCTATGCCCAGCTAATTTTTTGATTTATTGTAGAGATGAGGCCTCGCCAAGTTGCCCAGGCTGGTCTCGAACCCCTGAGCTCAGGGAATCCTCTCGCCTCGACCTCCCAAAGTGCTGGGATTACAGGCCTGAGCCACAGCGCCCAGCCAAAATCCACCTTTCAAACGTTTCTCGAACCTAGATGGAAGGTGGCCTGTGTACTAGGCAGCCTGGCTCTGCTAACTTCTCAATTCTGTGACTTATGGCAGGTCACTCCTCTGAGCCTCAGTTTCCTCATCTATAAATGGTGCTGATCACACCTGCCTCACAGGATTGGTGAGAGAATTAGCAGACATAATAGCGGTAGTGTGCTGCAGGCCAGGCCCAGGAACTTGAGCAGTTTGGTGTGCGAACTGATACATGAACGAGTTGCCCAGACGTATCAAGATGGGCCAGGTCACCCCTGCTGGAGCCTCTGTGATCCTGCGCCCGCCTAGGAGATCCCATAGGATCCGTCTCTCACAGTCTACTTCGCTGTTAGCTTTGCTGGTGCTTTCAAAGCACTGGCAGTTCAGCCCAGCCCTAATTACCTTTACCAAGGTGGGAGGGTCTGGGTTGCGGGCAGGCAGCAGGAGTAGAGAGGGGTCAAGGAGACACAGCCACACCCGTGGAGCCACCAGCCTGGTTGGGGAGATTCTGGAGTGCTCAACTTCATCAGGGAAGACCCATTTTGTCCTTGGGGCACCAAGCTAGTTAGTGGGAGAGGCATAACCATGCCCCAGGGGCTCCAGGTCTAATGTGAAGACAGCGTGACCCAAGAGCTCTTGGACAGGTAAGGGAAACGCTACAAGACCCAGGTCCCCAAACTACTTGAGGAGATAGAACACTTCCCCTGGGATTCTCAGTCTGATGGGTGCAGTTCACCTTCTCTAGGGGCTACTAGTCTGGTAAAAGAGACATAATTCTTTTTTTTTTTTGAGTTGGAGTCTCACTCTGTCGCCCAGACTGGAGTGCAGTGGCCACTCCCGGCCACCGCAGCCTCGAACTGCTGGGATCCGGCAATCCTTCCGCCTCAGCCTTCCGAGCAGCCAGAATTACAGGCATGCGCTACCACGCCCGGCTGATTTTCTTTTTTTTTTGTAGAGATGAGGTCTCACCAAGTTGCCCGGGCGGGTCTCGAACCCGCCGGCTCAGGCAATCCACTCACCTCAGCCTCCCAAAGCTGCGGGATTACAGACTGAGCCACCAAGCCCGGCCAAGAGACGTAATTCTTGTTCCCAGGGCTCCCAAGTCACAAAAGAGTGGGCACACACCTAGAACAGAGAAGGAATAATGAGCACAGAAATGTTTTGTTTTGTTTTTTTCGTGAGCAGGAGTCTCACCCTATCACCCAGGCTGGAGTGCAGTGTCACGCTCCCAGCCACTCCAGCCTAGACCTGCTGGCCTCAGGCGATGCTTTCACCTCAGCCTTCCAAGTAAGTGGAACTACAGGCGCACACCACCACACCCAGCTAGTTTCTTTCTTTTTTTTTTTTTTTTT
>NW_007075337.1:11169-13339 GCF_000164805.1 Carlito syrichta
TCGAGATGAGTCTCGCCTGCCCAGGCAGGTCTCGAACCCGTGGGCTCAGGCAATCCACTCACCTCAGCCTCCCAAAGGCGCGGGATTACAGGGTGAGCCACTGAGCCTGGCTCCCAGCTAGTTTTTTAAAAAATTATTTTATTTTGTATTTTTTTTTTTTTTAGTTGGAGTCTCACTCTGTCACCCAGACTGGAGTGCAGTGGCATGCTCCCAGCCACTGCAGCCTCGACCTGCTGGGCTCCAGCGATCCTTCCACCTCAGCCTTCCGAGTAGCTGGAACTACAGACGTGTGCTACCACACCTGGCTAGTTTTTTGATTTATTGTAGAGATGAGGTCTCGCCAAGTTGCCCAGGCGGGTCTCGAACCCACGGGCTCAGGCAATCCACTCACCTCAGCCTTCCAAAGTGCTGGGATTACAGGTTGAGCCACTGAGCCTGGCCATGGGGTTCAGCTCTTAATCTCCCCCCATCACAGAGTAAAGCCCCCGAGAGCAAGAGCAACAGACCTACTGGGCCTGGCCAAATTCAGCTTTGTGTGTGAGGCTGCTGTACACTTGTGCACTACCTGTGGCTTTGTGCATGTGTGTGCCTGTGTGTGTGACTGTGTTACTGCGTGCCTGCCGCTGTGGGTGTCACTGTGCATGCGCCTCTGAGCTGAGGCTGCTGAGAAGGCTTAGAGAATGGGCCCAGCTGGGTGGAGTCACTCATTCATTGGACACGCATTTGCTGAATGTTCACTTTGCTCCAATCACAGAATGAGGCCCTGGGCATAACATGGAGCCCCTTGCAGATGAGGCTCCTGCTCTTGGGGGCTTCACTCTATGACGGAGGGAGATGTAGAGGACCACAGGACCATAGGGGATAGGGCATCCTGGAATAAGTGATATTTAAACTGTGCCCTAAGTAACAGGCTTTAGGGCTGGTGGAAAGGGTGTTCTAAATAGAGGGAACAGCATATGCAAAGGCTGTGGACCTGGGGAGAGGACACTTGAGAAAGGTTTCTGGAGAATGGGACTGGATGGGGTTTTGAAAGAGGTGGGTAGACACAGGATGGAAACAGTTGCAGTTCAAGGGGTGTGTGGGAATGATTAGAGGAAGTTTGCTGGCCTAAGCCTGCATCTGGAGATGGTTGGGCAGTGCCCAGAGAACCTGCGGGGTGAAGGTGAACAGGCACCTCCAGGGAGGAGTGGGGAAGCTGCTGAGTGGAGGTTTAGGGAATGAGCCCGTGGACTGGCCTCTGGGCTGTGCTAGGGGGGAGAGAGAGACCCAGGAAAGGCCACGGAGCCTGGGAAAGGGTCCTCAGTGCTCCCCAACTGGAAAAGGATGAGCTTTTCAGCTCACGTATGCCTCTCAAGAATTATTTTTTAGCCGGGCTCTGTGGCTCAGCCTGTAATCCCAGCACTTTGGGAGGTTGAGGTGAGTGAATTGCCTGAGCCCGTGGGTTTGAGACCCGCCTGGGCAACTTGGCGAGACCGCATCTCTACAATAAATTAAAAATCAGCCGGGCGTGGTAGTGCGCGCCTGTAGTTCCAGCTACTTGGAAGGCTGAGGTGGAAGCATTGACGGAGCCCAGCAGGTCGAGGCTGCAGTGGCTGGGAGCATGCTACTGCCCTCCAGTCTGGGGGACAGAGTGAGACTCCAACTCAAAAAAAAAAAAAAAAAAGAATGATTATTAGGCCAGGCATGGTGGCTCAAGCCTATAATCCCAGCACAATTGGGAAACTAAGGTGAGAGGATTGCCTGAGCCCACAGGTTCAAGACCAGCCTGGGCAACTTGGTGTGACCACATCTCTACAATAAATCAAGAAATTAGCCAGGCATGATTGTGCGTGCCTGTAGTTTCAGCTACTTGGAAGGCTGAGGTGGAAGGATCACCTGAGCCTAGCAGGTTGAGGTTGCAGTGGTTGTGAGTGAGCCACTGCATTCCAGCCTGGGTGACAGAGTGAGACTCTGGTTCAAAAACAAACAGCTGGCTTGGTGGCTCAGCCTGTAATCCCAAGCCTTTGGGAGGCTAAGGTCAGTGGATTGCCTGAGCCCGCGGGTTCGAGATCCACCTGGGCAACTTGGTGGGACCTCATCTCTACAATAAAACAAAAATTAGCCGGGCGTGGTAGCTCCAGCTACTTGGAAGGCTGAGGCGGAAGGATCGCCGGAGCCCAGCAGGTCGAGG
>NW_007075337.1:13521-14796 GCF_000164805.1 Carlito syrichta
GTTGGAGTCTCATTCGGTCGCCCAGACTGGAGTGCAGTGGCCACTCACGGCCACCGCAGCCTCGACCTGATGGGATCCAGCGATTCTTCCGCCTCAGCCTTCCAAGCAGCCAGAATTACAGGCATGAGCTACCACGCCCGGCTGATTTTCTGATTGATTGTAGAGATGAGGTCTCGCCTGCCCAGGCGGGTCTCGAACCCGCGGGCTCAGGCAATCCACTCACCTCAGCCTCCCAAAGGCGCGGGATTACAGGCTGAGCCACCGAGCCCGGCTCTATATTTTCCGTTTTACGTCTGAGAAAGCGGAGGCTCAGAGACCCAAGAGTACAGCGGGGAACTCGAGAGTGAGAGGGCTGGATTCGAACCCCGGTCAGAGTCTAGGGCCTGGCTCCCTCCCTTGCCTCCCAGCATGCGAATGCCCCTTTAAAACCGGTAACAGCTGGCCACCTGTGGATCTGGTGCTGTTACTATCGCTGTTGTTTATTGTCTTAATTATCATTGTGATGCCAAAGAACATCCTGGATTCTCTCGGACTCGGCCTCCCCGCTGTCTGCGCGCCGTCGGTCCTGAAAACTCGGGGCCGAGGCGGCCCCGCGCGGCCGCGGCGGAAACGACAAGCCCCGGGGCGCGGGGTCGGCGTAGCGGTGCCCCCTGGAGGCAGCGCTCGGCACTGCTGGAGATCCCGACCCGGGGAGGGACGACCCTGAAGGCCGCGTCCTCTGCTCTGGTGGCCCCCACGTAGCCGGTCCAGAGGGCGAGAAGAAGGGAAGAAATGAAGAGAATAACCATGTGCCTCTTGTACCGGGCTGGGCGAGGGGCTGGGCGTTTCCTCCATATCTGCTCTTTTGACTCCCACCTAACCTCATTTCCCAGAAGCAGAGCCTGAGGTTCAGGGAGGTTAAATAATTTGCCCATAAATACAAAACAAGGCCGGGCACGGTGGCTCAAGCGTGTAATCCTAAAACTTTGGGAGGCCGAGGCGAGAGGATTGCCTAAGCCCAGGGGTTCGAGACCAGCCTGGGCAACTTGGTGAGACCGCTCTACAATTGAAATAAAAATGCCAGGTGTGGTAGCATACACCTGTAGTTCTTCCAGCTACTTGGAAGTCTGAGGCAGAAGGATCACCTGAGAGGCTGCGGTGGCTGTGAGCATGCCGCTGCACCCCATCCTGGGCAACAGAAAGATTCTAACTTTAAAAAAAAAAATTTTTTTTTGCTTGGAGTCTCACTCTGTAGCCCAGACTGGAGTGCAGTGGCCGCTCCCGGCCACCGCAGCC
>NW_007075338.1:0-526 GCF_000164805.1 Carlito syrichta
CACCGCAGCCTCGACCTGCTGCGCTCCAGCGATCCTTCCACCTCAGCCTTCCAAGTAGCTGGAACTACAGATGCATGCCATCACACCCAGTTAGTTTTTGTGATTTATTGTAGAGACGAGGTCTCACCAAGTTGCCCAGGCTGGTCTCGAACCCCTGGGCTCAGGCAATCCTCTTGCCTCAGCCTCCCAAAGTGCTGGGATTACAGACTAACAGGTCCTCCTGTTTTTCCTAGACTGGCCTTGAATGCCTCCTGGGCTCAAGTGACCCTCCCACCTCAGCCTCCTGAGTAGCTAGGACCTAAGGTACACACCACCAGACTCAGATATTATTTCCAAACTACAGTAAATTAAAAATAAACAATCCTGAAAGAAGCCAGAGGGAAAAAACAACTTTCCTATAGAGGAACGAAGATAAGAATTCAACTTCCTAGCCGGGCTGGGTGGCTCAGCCCATAATCCCGCGCTTTGGGAGGCTGAGGTGAGTGAATTGCCTGAGCCCGCAGGTTCGAGACCCGCCTGGGCAACT
>NW_007075339.1:0-838 GCF_000164805.1 Carlito syrichta
CTTGGATACCCCTGATTGCCTTCTCTTCTCTGTTTGCTCTAGCCAGGACTTCCAATACTATATTTAACAGGAGGGGTGAGAGTGGGCATCCTTGTGTTGTTCCAGTTATCAGGGGAAATGGTTCCAATTTTTGTCCATTTAGGAGTATGCTGGCTGTGGGTTTCTCGTAGATGGCTTTTACTACTTTGAGGTAGGTTCCCCGTATGCCTAGATGTTCGAGGGTTTTTATCAAGAAGGGGTGCTGGATTTTGTCAAAAGCTTTTTCTGCATCTAATGATATAATCATGTGGTTTTTGTTTTGACATCTGTTGATGTATTTAATTACATTTATTGTTTTATGAATGTTGAACCAGGCTTGCATCCCAGGGATGAAGCCTACTTGGTCATGATAGATGATTTTTGAGATGTGTTGTTGAATCCGGTTTGCTAGGACCTTGTTGAGAATTTTAGCGTCTATGTTCATCAAAGATATTGGCCTGTAGTTCTCTTCTTTGTTGGATCTTTACCTGGCTTGCGTATCAATGTGATGTTAGTGTCATAAAATGGTTTGGGGAGGGTTCCATCTTTCTCAATTGCCTGAAATACGTTCAGTACGATTGGAATCAGCTCCTCCTTAAATGTCTTGTAGAATTCTACTGGAAAGCCATCTGGACCAGTGCTTTTTTTGGTAGGTAATTTTCTTATTACATAGTCAATTTCCTTGATTGATAGTGGTCTATTTAAGGTCTCTATTTCATCTTGTTTCAACCTAGGCAAGTTATGTGATGACACAAAGTCTTCCATTTCCTTGAGGTTTTCAAGTTTGTTTCCATACAAGTGTACATAGTAGTCTCTAATG